>NW_026067963.1:1429299-1481726 GCF_014885135.2 Alexandromys fortis
TTTTTTTTTTTTTTTTTTTTTTTTTTTTTTTTGAGGTTAGTAACCGATGACTCATTTAACAGGTTAAAACTGGAACACTGGTAGCTACTAATACATCGTATTTCTGTTTGGTACACTGCTGGTATTTTTCCCCCCTGAGCTGTAAATTATTTCTTAGGCACTCTAAGATCACAACTGAAATGAACACCCTGATAATGGCTTAATTTTGAAACTTGATGTATGTGTGTGTGTGCCCAGGAATTGAACCCAGGGCCTCCGGCTCACTAGGCAAGCCCTTTACCACTGAGTACATGCCTAGCATTTTAAAAATCTGAAATCCAACAGATAACCAGGCCTGTGAGTCGAGGTGAGTGTGTAGCTGTGCCTCTCAAGCTAAACACGGGTGCAGTTACGCGAGAAAGTCTCAGGCTCTTGTGGCCGACTGTGACATTTCCCTTTTCTTCTTGACAGAGTCTTGCCATGTAGCCCTAGTTGGTATGGTAAGAACTATGTAGCCCAGTCCTTCCGTAGGCACACACACAGGGTAACCTTGAACTCAAGGCAGTCCCCCTGCTTTAGGTGTTCACACACCCCCCACCCCAAAGAAAAAGAAGTATTGTGTGGTAGTGTTTCTTCTTCAAACCACACAAAATGTGTAACCTCTAGTTCTTCGACTAAAAGAAAGGGGTGTCAAGGGGGAGCCTGAAAACCCTGGGAGAGGTTTATGCGCTTTGGTTTGGTCAGTTGAGTCACTGCACAGCTCCTGCTAACGTCATTTAACGTGGAGAAAGAGCAGTCGGGTCAAGAAACAGGGCCCAAACGAGCTCTGACATGACAGCCAGCTGTACATGTGAACTCTTTTCTCTGTTATCTCAGGGGAAATAAAGAGAAGTGAATAGTCCTCCTTCTGGATCGTACAACCTTCCAAGAATGAACATATACCAAGTTACAAATAGCTGGATAATCTCTATGGGCCACTCAGTCATAAGCACACAGATCTTCCAGGGGTGTAGGTTGGGAGACTGCAGCTAGTCTAACTTAAAAAAAAAATGTCTTAATGAACGCAGCGCTTTGCCTGTGCATAAGTCTGTGCAGCACGTGTGTGCCTACGGAAATCAGGAGAGGGCTCCTGGTGCGTGGGAACTGGCATTACAGTTGGTTGTGAGCCACCACACGGGAGCTGAATGTGGGTCCTCTGTGGGATATTAACCGCTGAGCCGTCTCTCCAGCTCCTCCAATGCTTTTAATTGTGTGTGTGAAGTGTGGGTGAATGTGGGGCCTGAACTCAGGGTCTCAGGTTGCATAGCAATCACCCCCTGAATCATCTCGTAGCTGTCCCATGCAACACTGAGGTGCAGAAGAAAACATAGATTGCTTCCCTGCATTTTGATGATTATTTAAAGTCACATTGCTTACTGTAGGAAGTGAAAGACCTGCTTTTTTAAACTTTAATTTTTATTAGTATATGTTGATGATACATAGTAATGAATTTCAGTAGTACATGGCGTTTCATAAATTTCTTTATTGCATGGCATTATGAATGTCATAGTTTATATAAAGCTCTTTTATGACATTCACCTCCACTACCCTCTCTAGTCCTCTTCCACTTCCAAGTCTTTGTTTATTGTGATGACCCAATGAGTTTCCTTTGGGTTGCTTCCTGGCTCCTGGGTGAGGGATTATTTACAGGAGCACGGGCTCCTTACCAGAGCTCCACCACTGAAGAAAACGTCTCCCCTCTTTTGGGGGACCATTTAGTGCCTATAGACATGCAGGTAAAGGTGGTACCTTATGAGCCACGCCCCCAGATACCTTTATCTAGCTACCTTGATAGGCCTAGTCTTGCACAGGTCAAGAGTGCAATGGAGATGCCACATGCGGAGGGCATCACAAGCGGAGGGTATCACGTGTGGAGGGCATCACGTGTGGAGGGCATCACGTGTGGAGGGCATCACGTGCGGAGGGCATCACGTGTGGAGGGCATCACGTGCGGAGGGCATCACGTGCGGAGAGCATCTTTCCATTTTGCTTCACTTCTTTCTCCGGCTCTCACATTCTTACCACCCCATCTTCTGTGTTCCATGATCCCCGAGCCTTGGAGCGTGAAGGAGATTTTCCACTTATGGCTGAGTTTTCAATTAAATATGAGTCTTATAAGATGACTGCTGTCCCCTGCAAAAAGGAGCTTCTTAGACCAAAGTTATTGGCAGCACTCACCTATGGGTATAAACACAACTATTTAGACGACAGTTTGATGGGCACATTCAGTCCATTTAGCAAATACCAGCTATAGCTTCCCCCACTAGATCTAGGGCCTTCCCAGCTGCAGGTGCTCAATATTTCTTAGGATGGTCTTTGCTGTGGGATGTCTCTCTGTATGCTGTGAATATGTGTTGCTCTCATTGGCTGATAAAAAAGCTGCTTTGGAGCCGGGCGGTGGTGGCGCACACCTTTAATCCCAGCACTCGGGAGGCAGAGACAGGCGGATCTCTGTGAGTTCGAGAGAAACCCTGTCTCGAAAAATCAAAAAAAGCAAAACAAAACAAAACAAAAAAAGCTGCTTTGACCTTTTGCAAGGCAGGATAGAGCCAGGCAGAAAATCCAAGCAGAAATACAGGAGAAGAGCAGAGTTTGGGAGATGCCAGTCAGCCTCCAAGAAAACAAGACATGTGAAAAATGAGGGAACACCACGGCCACGTAGCAGCACACAGGTTAATAGAAATGGGTTAATTTAAATGTGAGAGCTAGTTAGTAATAACTCTGAGTCATTGGCCAAACATTTGTAAGTAATAGTAAGTCTCTGAGTGCTTATTCTGGAACTGGCAGGCAGAAGAGAAAACTTTCACAGGCCTTGAATAAAATCAAGTGATCTTCTTGCCTTAGCTTCCCTAGAACTGGGAACTGTCAACAAGTGCCATTATGGCCAGTAAGATCTTTTTTAAAAATACCTGCAGCTCTCAAGTGCATTCTAATGTATTTGAGAAATTTTTTGGAAGAGAGAATTACCATTGTTGCATTTAATAATTGGCAATCATAACAGTGGATATTCTTGACCATTAAATCTATTTATTCATTTTTTTTTGAAGCAGAGTCTTGCTATGTATAAGCTGGCCTGGAATATTTTGTTTGTTTGTTTGTTGTTGTTGTTGAGACAAGCGAGTCTTGAGCTGCTTTTTTCTGTGCTGGGACTACAGTTTTGTAGCACTACACTCAGCTTTTTTTTAAAAAAATGTGTACACACACACTTAATATATATGTCTCTCTGTGTAGCCCTGCCTGTCCTGGAACTCAACTTTGTAGACTAGTCTGATCTTGAACTCACAGAGCTCCTCTTGCCTCTGCCTCCCAAGTGCTGGGATTAAAGGCATGTACCACCACTGCTGCCCAGCTACATTTACTTATTTATTTATGTAAAGACAAGGCCTCCTGTAGCCCAAGCTGACCTGAAATTCACTAATATCTAAGGATGACATTGATTTTCTGGTTCTTGGGCTCTGTCTTTGAGTGCTGCACAAATCTTTGCTATACTCACCAAATGTATGCAGGGCTAGACATGCATTCTATTCTCCCAGCTACATCCAGAGCTCTGAAAAGATTGAATTTAGTTATACTTTTCTTTCTGAGACAGGGTCTCACCGTGTGGCCTTTGCTGGCCTGGAACTCAGGGATATCCACCTGCCTCTATATCCTAAGCACTGGAACTAAAGTCTGGCTGAGGATTTATTTATTATTAATAATAATGGCAAAAGATTTAGCCAGATGTGGTGACATGTGCCTTACTCCCTGCACTTTTATAAGTTTGGAGCCAGCCTACATAGTGAAACTCTAGCTCAAAAACATGAAACAAAGCAAAAATCAAATTTGTTTAGTTTTATTTTTATGTGTCTGCATGCTTTGCTTGCACGTATGGATGTGCACCACATACATGCCTGGTGCCTGTGGAGGCCAGAGAGGGCATCTGCTCCTCTGGAACTGGAGTTTCAGGGGGTAGTGAGCCACCGCATGACTGCTGGGAGCTGAAGCAACACCTCTTCTACACAGCCGGTGCTCCTAACCACCAACTCTTCTCTTCAGCCACAAGGTTTGTTTTTAAAGAGCAAAATCAGAAAACACATGTCCAGTCAGAGAGGATGGGGCTTCTGATTCCCTGGCCTGTCTTTAGAAAGGGATTGTCTATTTCCTGAAACTGTCTCTAAAGATTCTGATACAGTAGATAAATGTCCAAGTAGCCTTTCATTAAAGATAAACTTTTATTAAAGCTCTGATTCAGGAATTGTGGTCACTCAGCAAGGACAACCACCGCCCTAACTAGGAGCTCAGAATATCAGGACGTAGGAGTAGAGCGCCCTGAGCATCACAGGCGATGGATGGTTCCGTTCTAATGGTGATGTCACTGGGAGTGAGGAGAGAAAGCCGAAGCCGGGGAGGGGTGTGACCTGGAAGAGGGGGAGAATTTATTATTAACCACTCCCGTGGGTACTATGTCCTCCTGAGTTTTTTCTATCTTTGTTTTGAGACGGGGCCCATCTACTATTCTCAGCATGTTGCCCTGGTACTCACCGTGTAGAGCAGGCTGGCTTTGAACTCACAGGGATCCACTTGCCTTTTCTTCCTGACGCTAGGATAAAAGGTGTGCATCATTAAGTCCAATGTGTTTTTTCTTTATTATTGCAGGAACCGCTTGAAGTACTTGAAATTAGCGGCAGCTCTAGGGCCTCAGTTCAGTCCTGGAACATGGCAGCACCTGATACCAAGCGATTGGGCAACAGTTGCATGGGACGCTACTATATTAACTTAAAAAATATCTGAAATTGACATTTAACAGTTTTCTGTTGTCTTAGAGCTTACCACAGGGAATCCAATCAACAAAATCATGCAAAGTATCTCGAACAATGCTGGCATTTGGAAGTGCTCAATAAATGCTAATCTTTGTTTTAGGAACCCTCTCATTTGAAAAATGATGGGAAACTCAGGCTAAATAATTTGTGTTATTGTTCCACACATAAGGAGTAGCTAATCTGGATTGTAAAATGTTGTAGCCAGTCTAGGAAAAAAGTTTGGCAGTTCCTTGGAGTGGTATTACAGAGTTCCAATATGATCTGGTAATTAAGTCCACCCACTGACTGTGATGGGATTTAGCAGGACTTAGCTATCATGAGATGGGTCACTGGGCTTTAGAGGAAGCTTACCTTGCAGGAGAGGGTTGTCTGCCTAGAACAGGACACACGGTTCTACTGTGCTCCATTCTCCTAAGTTGCTCACCTGTTTTTAGAGGCAGAACACGAGGTAAACCAACTAAAAATGTGGAATTTAGCGCTGCCCCCTTTCTAGTTTTAGCAAAGGAAAATAAAAGGCTTATAACAATCGAAGCATATTGCTGTTGAAGAATTAGAACCTTTTTTGTGCTTTTTGGATTTTTAAACTTTTTTTGATGTTGCTTTGTTTTGTTAAGTATTTGGCTTGCCTGCTACTATGTAGCTAGGCCGGCCTTGGATTCTTGGCAATTTCCTTGGATTAGCCTCCCAAATGCTGGCATTACAGGTGTGTGCCTCCATATCCACCTAGAAACTTCCTTTAATAGAAGTTAAATGCTTAACTGTTGGCTATCCTACACAGATTAGCTGTGGGAGGAGAGTTGCCACAGAAGAACCCAGCCCTTTCAGGCGGAGAACAATGTCAAGTGTCGGAAAGGAGGGTGGGGTTAGAAGAAGGGTGTGAGAACTACTGTTTAGCAATCCGGGTTACACGGAGACAGATGTACAGGCAGGCGAGGAAACCATGAGCAGCTGTGAAATACCAGTGGACGTGGCTAAGGCACAGCTCATGCCAACATCAACTGGTCTGACCTACAATACAATTAGAGTCAGTCACATTTGAGACAGCAGGATGACGTTCAGTAGAATATCCTGGTTTGTCGATGGTGCTAGAAAACATTGTGTTTTGAGGATTGAATTTTGGAGAAAAATATGAATTTCTAGACAAAATTACATACCTTTCATTTTACGCTCCCTGGGCAATCTTCTTTGCAGCAGTAAAGCTGCCTCTGGTGGTGGCATTAGACACCGTATTCATTCGTAAACCCTATACTTCATGTTCTGTACTCAACAGGCACCCACCCTTTGCTTATCTCAGTGGCCTTCTTTTGTTTCCCCTTGAGAAGGGAGTCTGGCTTGTAGCCCAGAATAGCCTTGAATTTTCAATTTTTGTGCCTTAGCTTCTCAAGAGCTGGGATTTCAGGCTTGATAGAGTAGATGATTCTAATTCAGTATCTAAGAGACAGTTTTCATCCTTTTCCTTGCCTTGTGTACTTTAATTCCAACACTTAGGAGGCAGAGGCAGAGGCAGGCGGATCTTAGTGAGTTCGAGGCCAGCCTGGTCTACAAAGTGAGTTCCAGGCCAGCCAGGACTGTTACATAGAGAAATCCTGTCTTGAAAAACCAACGCCCCCCCCCCAATTGTGTGTATGAGTGTATGGTGTGTATGTATGTGTGTGTGTGTGTGTGTGTGTGTAAGCACCATGTGCTCACATGTGTGTGGAAGTATTCTACCACTGCTAACGATATTCCCAATTCCAGTTAAATTTTTTTTGAGTTTTATTATGTGTTTTATTGTGCCTTCATGTATGCCTGTTCACCGCATGTGGACAGTGTCTATGGAGGCCAGAAGAAGGTGCTGAGTCCTTTGGATCTAAAATTACACCAGATTATAAACTGACATGTGGGTGCTGGGAATTGAACTGGCGTCCTCTGGAAGAGCAGCCAGTGCTCCTAACCTCTGAGCCATCTCTCCATCCTGACCATCTCTCTCTCTTTCTCTCTTATTTATTTATTTATTTATTTATTTATTTATTTATTTATTTAATGAATTGATGCCTTTGTGACAATGCCAGATCCACTGGAACTGGAGTCACAGGCAGTTGTGAGCTGCCACGTGGGTACTGGGAATTGAACCCAGGTCCTCTGGAAGAGCAGTCAGTGCTCTTGACTACTGAGCCAACTCCCCAGCCCCGCCTTTTAGATTTCTTAAAGGTACTGAATCATAAAGTTTCATGGTGAATACAAACTGATTTTTTTTTTTTTTTGGTTTTTCGAGACAGGGTTTCTCTGTGGTTTTGGAGCCTGTCCTGGAACTAGCTCTTGTAGATCAGGCTAGTCTCGATCTCACAGAGATCCGCCTGCCTCTGCCTCCCGAGTGCTGGGATTAAAGGCGTGTGCCACCACTGCCCGGCTTACAAACTGATTTTTAACAGGGTGAGAAGATAGAGGGAAAGTGCCTGTATTAGAGTTCTTTGGAGACTTTCATTCCTAAGCTTTTACCAGATTGGCACAATTTGGGAATCTTCCTGGGGATGCCGTTGTGCATGCTCACCACTGGTCTTCTGTCCATCTTCAGCTCCGAGAGAGTGAAAGTTGGCTGTGGTGTTCAGTCCCCTCTTATGCACGCCATAGAAACGGCACTAGTTCTAATCAGTAGCACGAACCTGGGGACCCTGCTGTAAGGATCAATTCTACTTCTCAGCTAAAGCTTGCTCGCCCTCGAAACAGCAGGGCAAGAGTAGTCTCATGAGAAACATGCTACAAATGTGCATTCCCAGTTGTGCATAACCCTGAGTTTTTACTTCATTCTGTGCAATAGGAAAAGGAAATCCTTGACTATTGTACATGGCTTTAACGCAGATCAACTAGAAACTGCTGACTGGACAACACTGACACGTTTCATTTACTTCCCATTGGCCTTGACTGGTAGGACGCTATGGCCTCCGTCCCACTTGGGTCTGTGCCATCTCTTTGGCTATTTCCTAATCCAAGTTTCCAAGCAATGGGCTCTCCAGCCACCTCTTCTTGCACTAACCTGTCTTCTGCAGACATCTCTTTTGACCAACCCATAAGACCCATTGGATCCTGGACTTCATTTAGCCTAAAGTCAGCCTTCTGTATATTTTCTTCTCTTAAAGCTTTTCATGTCTTGAATTTTCTTCTTTGAATTTACTTTCCCTAATCTTACAAAAGCTTGGAAATCGTAAAACTGAGTCGTGATTCTTATGAAGAATTATGAAAATGCAAAAACAATGGGAAACTATTTCTATCATTTAAAATGCTTTTCTTAGCTTGAAGATGTGTTTCGTTGCATTACAAACTCTATAAGCATGATTTTGAGATGTTTGTTTGACCTTTAAGTTTACAATGCTATTATTTTTTTTGTTGCAAAGAAAAAAAAAAAGAAAGTTGGCACAATACCAAATTGCTTTCTAAGACCACTTAATCAATGCATGTCCTGAGTGATAGTGTAGGAGTTCCGGTCTCCTTGCATTTTCTAGTACTGTAATTTCCTAGTATTGGACTATTTCCTCCCTTGAGTTTTGAGTCAAGGTCTCACCCCGTAGCCCAGGCTGGCCTTGAGCTCTGGGACAGACATGAAGGCTGATTAAATACCACTGACGTTTTTCTTTCCTTAGTTAACAGAGTTCATAGCATTAGACCTTAAGCATTAAAGAGCAATATAGAATATGTCTACTCTGGTCCCCTCATCATCATATGGGAGAGAAATCAAGATCTTTTGTGAGCTGTCTTCCCATTGTTACAACAGTGACAGGGTTGGGCTGGGTTTAGATTTATTTCCCTATTGTGTTTCTTAACAAGTCACGGAACTGGATAGAGTCTTGTGTGCCGTATTTATGGTGTGGGGGACTGAATTCAGGACCCTGCACTTAAGCATACACTCTGCTATTGAGCTCATCAAATACAGGTTTCCAGGATACATTGCCAGACTGGGAAATTTGTATGGTTGACTTTCTTTTCCTCTTCAGTTTCCAGGGATAGTTTATCAGTTAGGATATTTAACTGCAAGTAAAAAAAAAAAAAACCTACTCAATTAACACTTGTGTAAACTCAACTTGCATATGAAATCCAAGATATTTGTTATATAATGTTCCATAATAACTAATCCCCAAAACTTCATGAATGGAACAATGATAGTTTCTTACCTTCCATGTTCTTTGTGGCTCTATAATTCAAGGCAGCTTGGCTAGGCAAGTCCACGCCAGGATATCTGGTGAGTTTGCTGGCTGCTGCTGGAGCTATGACCATCTGAGGGCTTGCAGGGCTGAAGGACATGCTGCCATGGTGACTCAGATTCATGCTTGGCAAGTGGACGTTGCTTTTGGCAGGCAGCCTCAGTTTCTCTCCACAGGGGCCTCTTTCACGTGGCTGCTTGACTGTCCTCCCAGGACAGCAGCTTGCTTTCCCCAGGTCGGACAAAAACCAAGCAGAAGCTGAAGCCAGCATCAGGGTAGGGTGGCTCCGGCCTGTAATGCCACCACTCAGGAGGCTGAGGCAGGAGAATTGCTGTAAGTTAAAGGGCAGCCTGGGTTAACATGAGAACCTGACTCATAGAACCAGAAAGACCCACATTTACCTTAGTGCTGTTCCATTATCACACAGGTCAGGCCCGATTCACCGCTGGAGATAATAAAGATGTGAACAGCAACAGCTTATGTCCCTGCGGACCCTCACAGATGCTGGTTACAATGCTCTACGGTGGGGAGACTCGGGTCTAAGTCATTCTGAACCTAGACTCTCTCTTAAGCCTCTTCATCCTGCCATCCCTATGGTGGTAGCCACTGTTCTATTGCTGTGAGAAGACACCACGACCATGGCAACTCTTGAAAGCATTTTATTGGGGGCGTATTTACCATCCAGAGGTTTAGTCTGTGGTTGCCGTGGCAGAAAGCATGGCGGCGCGCAGGCAGACATGGTGTTGAAGAAGTAGCTTTAGAGTTCTACATCCAGATCCACAGGCAGCAGAAAGAGAAAGAGACAGGCACTGGACTGGTTTAGGCTTCTAAAACCCCAAAGCTCACCCCCAGTGACGCACTTCCTCCAATGAGGCCACACCTACTCCAACAAGGCCACACCTCCTAATCCTTGTCAAGTAGGACCTCGCCCTAATGACCAAGCATTTAAATATATGAACCTATAGGGGCCATTTCTATTCAAACCACTGCACACACTGAAAGCCTTTGTTCTTGAAATGTCAGTGGGTAAAAGTGTGTATTGTGAGAGTATTAACATGTGGATTAACTAGGAACGAGCAGAGGGAACGTTTGGAGGGAATGATTATGTTCTGTATTTTGATAGGGGTTTGCCTTCCATGGGTATACTTGTTAAAAATGCTTAAATTATATGTATCATGGTATGTAAAATTCACGTAAGGCTATAAGCAATCATTAAATGCTCGTTCACATACTGCTCATCTAGCATGACAGAAGACAAACGTCTGTTGCATAGATTAACACTGACGTTTAGGGACAAGGGCATGATGCCTGTGGTTTTCCCGTAAGTGTACAAAACTCTGAGGGAGACATGAGGGTAGAGGAATGGTTAGTATAACACAACAGGCTTCAGGAAAGGGTCACGGTTGGCTCTAGAGCATGGCCACAAAGTGTTGGAGGAGAAAGGAGCTGCTTGTTTGTCCTAGCCTCCCACAACCGAAATAATCACATAGAAACTGTATTAATTAAAACATGGCTTGGCCCATTAGCTCTAACTTCTTATTGGCTAACTCTTATATATTAATTTAACCCATCTCCATTAATCTGTGTATCACCACGAAGACGTGGCCTACCAGCAGAGATCCAGCATGTCTATCTCTGGTAGTGGATCCATGGCGTCTCTTTCACTCTGCCTTCTTCCTCCCAGCATTCTGTTTAATTTCCCCCACCTACCTAAGTTCTGCCCTATCAACAGGCCTAAAGCAGTTTCTTTATTAACCAATGAAAGCAACACATAGACATAAGGACCTCCTACACCAACAAAGGTATTCACTATACAGGTGTTTGTTTGTTTGTTCGCTAGGGATAAAATCCAAGGTCTCACACAGGCTGGGAAAGCACTCTACCATGCTACACCCCCAGTGACACACTTACTCCAGCAAGGCCACCTCTCTTCCCCAAATAGCCACCAAACAGAGACCAAATATTCAAATTCAAAATATTCAAAAGACTCAGGGGAAACCTCATTCAAACCATCACAGGAGCAGAGACTAGACCCTGGATGAGTCCTAACACTGAAGATTTTAAAAAAAGGGGGTGGTTTAATATTGGTGCATTTTGGTAAGTTTTTGCTTTAGTGGCATGTCCACAGAGGAACAGTCTCAAAAGTATTAGCCAAGGGACAAGATGCGGGGCCTAAGCATGATCTCAGGCTCCTCTGTCTCTCTCGTGATCTAGAGATAAAGAGCGTGTCTTAGCAAGCTTTCAGACAGATTGAGGATAGTTATAGATATGTTAGCAGGCTGGCAGACTGTACATCAATAACACGGAATGTTTTTGCTATCATATTTGTCCTCTTTTCACTCATCTAGTTTGAGATTCAGCAGCCTAGTAGAGCAAGAGTGTGGGAGAAACATTCACCCTCCCAGACACCAGGACCGGGCTAGTTATTTCCCTATCCAAGGCTTTGTGTTGATGTGATACATAAACCCTCTCATGGCAACACTGGCGAACAGAAAACATCACCAGTGAGACTGCTGAGGTGCCTATTGCCTGGGGCTAGAAGGAAGTGGAGGGTGAGGAAGGGAAGCTGATCCTATGGCAAGGGAGACTTTTCTCTTGTGGGATATTTGTACACTGTGTGAAGATGTGCTTGCTGTGATTGGCCTAATTAAAAAAGCTGAATGGCCAAGAGCTAGGCAGGAGGGAGAGAAAGGAAGAGGAGGAAGAATAGAGGCACAGGAAACAGGAAGTCCAAGATGAAAGAGGTAACCCCACATGACAGAACGTAGATTAATATAAATGGGTTAATTCAGGTTATAAGAGCAGTTGAGGCAAGCCCAAGCTAAGGTCAAGCTTTCATAGTTAACAATAAGTCACCGCGTTGTTAGTTGGGGCTGGTGGCGGAAAGGAAAGTCTGACTACACTTTTCCCTAGATCAAACCTAAGCTACCTTTATGACTACTTCCAAGAAGAAAAGTAGCTACAAAAACCACATGCTTCAAAGCAGGCAACAAACAACCAAAGACCCTGGAGTGACGGAGACGTGAAAGTTGTAGCAGACGCTTCATTTGATTTGAAATTTAAATAAGGCAAATCAGTATTTCGCTTTTTTAATTTTTGTTTTTAATTTGTTTTTTTGTTTGTTTTGTGTTACAAATAAGCATTTGTATTGTTCACTATGAGCCTATGCTGTGGTTTAGTTCTCTCTCTCTCTCTCTCCCTTTGTCCCATTACCCTTCTTTTGCAAGACAGGAACTGGGAAGGTGGCAGTGGTGACACAAGGTGGCTTCTACGCCTCTAAAGTTTACAGTCTAAACAGGTGGTAAGGATAAGGAAGTGGATTTGGAGGAGTGAACTGTTTGTATCGTCTGTCTGAGGAGGAGACATGTACACCGAGCCCAGAACATGGAGAAGGCAGCCCGGAGAGAGCTGACAGGAAATGCTTAATGAGGTCGTGATGAGGTAGTGCAGAAACAGCGTGCCCTCTTTTCTCAGATTCTGCACTCAGGGTTGGGAAAGAGGTCATTTACATCGTATTAAGGAAGTATCCATTTCTTAACATTTAGTGAGAGATTTCCTTCAAGAAGTGATACTGGGTCCGGTAAGTGGCCCAGCGGGAATAGACGTTTGTGGCCAACCCTGACGATCTGAGTTTGGTCTCAGGAGCCTGTGTGGTGGAAGGAGAGAGCTGACCCTTACAGGTCGTCCTCTGACTTCCACATGTGTGCCGGGGTGCTTGCATGCACGGACACACACAAATAAATAAGTTCAATGGAAAAGTGATACCAAATAGCAAGTGCTTTCATAGTAAATCTAGAGATGATCATGCTGATGACCTTTCTCTATAGATAATAAGCATGAACAAATTTACTTTCTTTCTATTTTTTTCTAATACTAATGTTTTATTGGGGAGGTTCAAAGCTGTTGTCATATTCGGTCCGTACGATAAATAACCAGACCAGCTCAAGAACAACAGTTATAATTTAATAATTGAAAAAGGGGGGACTCACACTACACGAGTGGGAGGTCCGAAATCCAAAATGGTCCGGCGAGCATTTTGAGAGAGAGAGCAAGAGCGCATCTGCATCCCCAGGTTTTTCTACCGTTGATAGTTTCCCCATCACAAAGCCAAAGTAGGAGAGTGGGAAAAATGTAATCCAGGTTGAGAAGAATGGGAATCGGTGCCAGGCCACCTGTTTCCACGCTGGGCACCGCTTCTTAGCCAATCCTGAAGAGGTAAGCCATGCTCACGGGCCGCTTGGGAGGTTTCCGCACAGACCATGCTATGGGGGAGGAAACAGTACCATTCAGCCATTTGTGAGAAGGAGTGAAGGCAGAATGTCTCTGCCTGGCTTTCTCCTGTCTTCCATTGCCCGCTCCTCACTGTTGCCTCAGGGATGATTAGCTCTCTCAAGCTTGGTTGCTGTGGCTTCATGGAATGCCCGATGCCATGTCAGTGGTGTGACATTCCATCCAAGTCTGGCGAGTTGTGAGCTGCCGTGTGGATGCTGGGAATTGAACCTGGGTCCTCAGGGAAGAGCAGTCAGTGCTCTTAAGCGCTGAGCCACCTCTCCAGCCCCTCTTCTTTTTTAAAAAGGTAATTTGTGTGCGTCTGTGTTGTGCTGGTAATTGAACAGAGAGAACCTGCATGCGAGGAAGTGTTTTGGCACCAGGCTATGTCCCCAGTCCCCTAAATTCTAGAAAACTTAATTGCCGGAGCCATGTGTATTCGAGTGTGACGCCCAGTGTGTGTCGGTGTGCCAAGGTCTGCTTTTCCCTCTCTTCTCACTGACACCCTGTTCTTCACCTTTGGCTCTCTCGCCCTCCCTTCACTTTACTGCTTTAAGTTTTTTTCAGATGAGATGACTCATCAAGTCACCTGCTTCCAGCCAGGTGACCTGAGTTCCATCTCCAGGATCCACATGGCAGAAGAGAACCAACTTCTGCAAATCATGCTCTGACCTCCACTTCCATGCTATAGTGTATGTACAGGCACATGTGCATACACACACACACACACCACACACACATACACCACACACACATACACACAAACACACATACACCACACACACATACACACACAAACACACATACACCACACACACACACACACCACACCCCAAAGTGAATAAAATTCAATTAAATTATTTTTCAACAAAATGTTTGAATTCTTGTCTGCTCTGTGATGGTTTTTTTTTTTTTAATTTTTTGAGACAGGGTTTCTCCGTAGCTTTTTGGTTCCTGTCCCGGAACTAGCTCTTGTAGACCAGGCTGGCCTCAAACTCACAGAGTTCCGCCTGCCTCTGCCTCCCGAGTGCTGGGATTAAAGGCGTGCACCACCGCCACCCGGCTTGTGATGGCATTTTTATCATGATGATTATTTGGCTTTTATTTTTTCTATTCTTTTAAAGTTTTTTTTTCTGTTTCCTAAACATCCCTTTCCTTTTGCCAGGTGAAGGTTCCGTATACATTGGTTGATGTGCAGAACATGTAGTCGTTCCCCCCCCCGCCCCCCCCCCCCAAAAAAAAAGGTCTCACTATGAAGCCCTGGCTGTCCTGGAACTCATTATATAGATTTATATAGATCAGGCTGGCCTCAAAGTCATGGACATCTGCCTTCCCTTTGCCTTCCAAAGTCATGCCCCACCACACCTAACTGTCCTTGTTTTTGAGACAGAGTCACAAAGCAGCCCAGGCTTGCTGGGAACTTGAGATCCTTCCGCCTCAATTTCCCAAGCCTTGGGGTTACAAGCATTCAATTAGGTTAAATAATGTTCCAAGGTGTGCCTGGGACCCAGTTTGTTAATCCACATACGTATTGATGCACCTGAGTCGCTTCTCCCTCATGGGCTACTGTGGACACTATTTCATGAACAAAGGTGTGTTTGTCCTGGTTCTCTACAGAAGTAGAGACACAAACAGAAACAGATGTGATAGTATACACACACACAGATTTACTAAGAGGTATTGCCTCCTGCAATTACAAAGCTGAACAGTCACACAACCTACTGCCTGCAAGCGAGAATGGCAGACAGCTATTGGCTGTCTAAACACAAAGGCCTGGGAATCAGAAGGGCCAAATGTGTAAATCCTCCTGGGGATTCTCCAGTGAGGACCACGAGCTCTGCTGTCTGGGGATGTGGCAGTGTCCTTCTCGAGCCAGGAGCGAATTCCCCATTCCTCTACGGTTTTGTTCTGTCCAGGCCCCCAACAGACTGGACACTGCCCACTGCATACTGAGAGTAATCTGTCTCATTCTGACTGTAGATTCAAATGCTGACCTCAGGAGTGGGGCGTCCGGACAGTGGTAGAGCACTTATCTTGATGATAGGGCTCTGGTTCCATCTCCAACACAAAGTGACAAGAAAGGAAGCAAAGAAACCCAAATGCCAATTCCTTCCAGAAACAACCTCACAGATACTCCACAAGCTGAGCATGGTGGTTTCTGCCTGTAATCCTATAACCCAAGAGCGTGAGGCAGGAGAAATGCTGTGAGTTCCAGGCCAGGCTAGGTTACATCATGAGCTCCAGAAACGATCCTTGGGATTTTTTTTTTTTTTTTTTTTTGACACAGAGTCTTGCTGTGTAGTCCTGGCTGGCCTGGAACTCACTCTAAAGACCAGACTTAGCTCGAACTCACAGAGACTGACCTGCCCTGAGTGCTGGGGTTGAAGGTGTGCTCCAGGCATCCTGCCTCTTTGGAATCTTGCTTTTCGATGTGTATCCAGAACTGGAATTTCTGGATCATGTGGTAATTCTGTTTTAATTTTGGGAGGAACTTCCATGTTGTTTTTATTTAATAGCAGATGAATCATTCTACTTAATAATAGCTATCCTAGTGGGCATGAGGTCTATTGTTTATTTATTTATTCTTGGAGATGGGGCCTTACACTGTAGCCCAAGGATGCCCTCTGACTCACTATGTAGCCCAAGATATCCTTGAACTCTTCCTGGCAATCCTCCTGCTTCAGCCTCCTGGGTGCTGAGATTACAGCTACCAAAATGAGCTGTCTTATTTACATAATTATGATCATATTTTAATTTTAATAATAATTTTCTTGTGGTATTGGCCTCTAACCCAGGGCCTTATACTTCTACTATTGGTTAAACTCCCAGGCCAGTAAATTGTTTTAATTTCTGACAGAAAGTTGGTCACTTATTTTTTTCAGTCTATAGCATGTGTGTACCTTATCCCTATCACTCTAAAGTATCAAAAGGGTTATTGATAGGGCTAGCACTTTTGGCTCGGATCACTTACTCATCCCGCTCAAGTAGGACATTTCTAAAAATAGACATTAAAAAAAATAATCTAAATCTATTCTGTCCGTTTAAGGGACTCATTTCCAAGAATAGCCATTCCTTTCTTCAGGAGTGCCTCAAAGGCTCTTCGCTCCGAAACGCTCCTAGAATCTGCTGACTCACCAAGATTTATTCTTGTAATACTTTCCACTATATTCGGCTAAATTCTTGATTCCATTAAGGCTACTAGCAGGTCTGACTTTTGTAGTTTCTCCAGGCCTGTCAGTTTTGAATTGCTGCCCGTCTGGCCTCCCTCAGTGTGGGTCTGCGCTTCAGGGTCAGCGCATGCGTCCACTGAGCGGTGGATGCTGAGCAGGGGATCTGATTGCTCTCAGGAGGCAAACATCACAGCACATCAAGCATCTCCTTTAACTGCTCCTTTGCTCGGGACTGTGAGAAGGAAATGCAACTGTAGAAATGATTTTGGTCAGGGTTGGCATTTGGGGAAAATATTTGTTGCTTGAACGTCCCTGGGCACCATTAAGCTAAGCATGAGAAACTCAATACAGGACATTGTTTACTTCTGTGAGATTTTGTGCTTGACTGCCCAGGGTTCACATCAGATTCTGGTTCTAATATCTGTATTAACCCAGGCAAGACTTTTCTTTAAAGCCTAAAAATTTAGCTGGTTGTAGTGGCAAATGCCTTTAATTCTAGCAGTTGTGGGGCAGAGGCAGGCAGATATCTGTGAATTTGAGTCTAGTCTGGTCTACATAGCAAGTTTCAAGGTAACCAACCATGTCTGCACAGTGAGATCCTGTACTAAAACAAAACAAAACAAACCCAATATATAGGGGGCTGGAGAGATGGCTCAGGGGTTAAGAGCACTGGCTGGTTTTACAGAGGACCTGGGTTCAATTCCCAGCATCTGCACAACTCACAATCTCCCGTCACTTCTGTTTCAGGAGGTCTGATGCCCTCTTCTGACCTCCACAAGACCAAGCACACGTGGCAGACAGATGCAGATGAAGGCGAACCAGTCATACAATAAAAATAAATAATGATATAATTAAAAAATTAGGGAAAATAGACAAAATCACCTGACAAAATTGGTAGCATAGTGGTGGGGGGAAGAAGGGAGGGAAGAAGGGGAAGAGTAGGGGAGGAGGGTGGGGAGGAAAACTTGAGGGAACAGGATGGTCCAGATGGAGGAAGGACAGAGACGAGAGCAAGGAAAGAGATATTTTGATTGGGAAAGCCATTATGGGGCTAGCAAGAAACCTGGCACTAGAGAAATTCCCAGGAATCCACAAGGATGACTTCAGCTAAGACTCTAAGCAATAGAGGAGAGGGTGCCCGAATTGGCCTTGCCCTATAGTCAGATTAATGAATATCTTAAACGTTACCATAGAACCTTCATTCAGCAACTGATGGAAACAGAGGCAGAGACCCGCAGCAGAGCACTGGGCTGAGCTCCCAAAGTCCTGTTGAAGAGTGGGAGAAGTGAGAATATGAGCAAAGAGGTCAAGACCATGATGGGTTCACCCACTGCAACAGGCTACCTGAGCTAATGGGAGCTCCCCAACTCCAGCTGGACAGGGAAGGAACCAGCATAGGACCAAACTAGTCCCTCTGAATGTGGGTGACAGTTGCATGGCTGGGGAAGACTGTAGGGCCACTGGCAGTGCACCAGGATTTATCTTTACTGCTTGTACTGACTTTTTGGAACCCATTCTCTTTGGATGGATACCTTGCTCAGCCTAGATAAAGTAGGGAGGGCCTTGGACCTTCTCCAAAGCAATGTGCCTTACCCTCTCTGAGGAGTGGATGGGGGTGGAGTGGAGGGTAGGTGGAGTGAATGGGAGGAGGCGAGGGAATGGGAACTGGATATGTAAAATGAAAAAAGATAGCCTGTTTTCTTTTTAAAATAAAATAAAAATTAGATACATACATACATAATAAAATAAAAAAATATTTAATTTACGTGTGTATGTGCATGTGCATGTTTGCAGGCCAGCATGTGCCAGGCATGTGTGGCTGAGGTCAGAGGACAACTTGCAGTAGTCAGTTATCTTCTCCCGCCATGTTGGTTCTCGGGGCCGGGTTTGAAGGCAGTGGCTTTCACCCCCCGAGTCATCTCGCTGCCTCCTAGGAAAAGGTCTGGAAGCTCCCTGTGTCTCCCTTTCTTCATCTGTAGACAACGGTTATTTTTTGTTTGTTTGAGACAGGATCTCACTCTGTAGCACAGGCTGGCCTGAGCTGGTTATGTAGACAAGGCTAGCCTTGAACTCACAGAGATCTGTCTGCCCCTGCTTTCCAAGTGTTGGGATCACACAGGTTTGCACCACCGCATCTGACTGTAAAATACCTCACGGTTTGTAAAACTGTGGTGGCCCCTGCGTGAGCCTTAGCTGTGGTGACAAGCACTACTTAGTCACTTCGTTTACTTCCTGGATTCTTGACAAAACCAGCAGGCTGGCTTTTCAGTAGCTGGAGTTACTGACCTTAGCTGATCTGAGAAACCACTGTTAGAATAAGTCACTGGCTGGGGAGTTTGTGTGCAAATTCACTATCTACCAGCTAGGAAACTCTACTCAAGAGAAAAAGCACCCGAAATCTCCCAGCACTGTGTCTGGGACATGGCCGCCCTGTGGCTGTCAGCCAGGTCTGAAGGACTAACGCTCACTTCAGAGTGAGTACGTTCACATACTCACTCCAGCTAAGAAGGAAGAGCGAGGTCATCAGAATGGAAGGCCCTTCCAACAGGGAGAGATTGTGTTTCCTGTAAATAAAAAAAAAGATGATGACCCAGGAACCCCCAACTCAGAGACAAGAACAAGATAAAGCAATAGAAGGAAGTTACTCTGCGTGGTATACTTTGCAGATATCTTAACGTGGAGTAGGACATAGGCCTCAGGAAGAATGCTTGTTTTGAGACAAGGTAGACGGGTCTTGCTGTGTAGCTCAGCCTGACTTTGAACGTGGGGTCTTCCTGCCTCCACATTCCAAATGCTAGGGCTTACAGGATTGTGTTATCACGCCTAGAAGAAACCATGATTTTTTTTTCCCCCCGAGACAAGGTTTCTCTGTGAGGCTTTGGAGCCTTTTCTGGCATGACTCTTGCTCTGTGGACCAGGCTGGCCTCGAACTCACAGAGATCCACCTGTCTCTGTCTCCCAAGTGCTGGGATTAAAGGCATACACCACCACTACCATCTGGTAGACACTGTGAATTTTTACAAAAGTCTGGGGCAAGCTGTTGGAGTCCCACAAACTCTGTACAGGCGTGTGACCAAGCTGGGCCAGTCCCTCTGTATTTCTGTATTTCCTACTCATTCCCACAGACCTCCCCTTGACACTCCTGGGACAGTGTAGCTTTTTTGGCTTTTTTTTTTTCTCCTGGAGTACAGAGCCCTGTACAGATAGTTTCAGGAAGGTAATGGGAGACCTGGGGGATCAGGTGCAACGTAAGATCCGTGTATCATGGCTGGGATGACGTGAGTTATAGACAAACCTTCCGCTGGGGCGAGGAACTGGGTGATCTTAGCAAGGGACTAGGCTTCTTTGGACCTTGTCTTTATCCATGAACTGGAGGTGATGTTACCTCTTAAGGCTTCTGTGAGGATTATATACAGTCTACGTAAAACTCTAGTATATAAGTAGTAACAGCTTGACGACAGAGGCTCTGACTTGATTCTTCTGTTTGTTTGTTCTGTTTTCAGACAGGGTCTCTCTACACAATGGTGTTTCGTTTCTTCAGTAGGGAAGTATAACTAGAAACATCCTGCAACTGGAGTTTTTACTGCATCATAGGAGAAGGCAGGATGTCAGGGCTGAGAAAGCCATCAGTTTCAGAATGAGGCTGGAAGAACACGGCTATTGGTACACAGAGAGACAGACGTGTTTCGGGATTAGCTGGAGAGATGGGATTTAGACTCTGGAATCACCTTCTCTAGAGCTCCCGGAAACAGCTGCTTCTGTGTGGTCTCCACAGGAAGTGCTGTGTTTAAAACGTTGCTAAAGCTCACTTATTGTATCTTTAGATAAACACTTTTATATTTACTTATACATTTTCACGATGGCCATTTCTGTATCCTTGAAAACGAACTGTGAAAGGGAAAATGATCGGGGTCAAGCAAAGTTTTCACTCGTGTTTTCGCGGTTCAGTTTGTACACCGATGCAGTCATTGTCAAGAACCTGCGTTCGCATACCTGGGAGGGCACGCAGATGGGATTAACAGTGTGAGTGGGGTTCTGTTGGTCTTTTCCACTTAGACTTTCTTTTGTATGCATTTATTTTTCCTATTTATTTTTAATTTTCCTTAATAAGCATGTTGCTTTTATTACTTTTAAATCCTAATCTTGGGGGTGGAGAAATGGCTCAGTGATTAAGCGTGCAGACCACTTTTCCTGAGAACTCAAGATTGATTCCAAGCACCCATGCTCCAGGCAGCAATCCACTAACTGACTTTTGAAGGCACCTGTACGCACATGCTCATATCCATACACAGACATACGCAAATACACAGAAAAGAAATAAAAAAACCTAACTTCTAAGTGTCTGAAAGGTATAGACATGTGTGTGTGCACAGACATACCAACATACACCCAAACTCTAAAGTGCATACTAGGCTAGGCTGAACTTAAACAATAAACGTAAGACCAACAGAATGAATGAGAGTGTTCTTCCGTACTCCTAGGTCTTGAGTAGTGATGTGCTGGAACAAGGTCTGAGGAGGTTCGTTTCTTGTATCCAATGTATCTATGTATACATTCACACTAGTGGTTTTTTTCTTTGTTTGTTTTTGAGACAAAGACTCATTATGTAGCTGGTCTGGGACTCTTTCTATAGACCAGGATGGCCTGGAACTCCCAGAGATCCTCATGCCTCTGCCTCCTGAGTGTTGGTATTAAAGGTGAATGCCACCACGTTTTTGTTTTTGGACAGAGTATCACTATATATCCCAGGCTGGCCTTAAACTTTCAATTTTCCTCTCTGCCCCCCAAGTGCTGGGATTAAGGCCTGTGCACCACACCTGGCTTCTTATAGCCATACAAATCCCCTCTGTCTCCATAGTTTCAGATTTTGATATGGTTAAAGATTATAGACACCTTGTGAAAAATAATTTTGAACATACTTACACCTTTTCTTTACATTTTTAATTACTTACGTTCAGTGTGAGGGGGGGTGGGTGGGGCGCTGGAGTGCCACGGGATGTGTGCAGAGGTGAGATTACTTACAGGGATCAGTGCCTTCCTTCAACTGTTGGTCCCAGGGATTGAACTCAGTCATCATGGATGGCAGTGCCTTTAGCTGCCAAACCATCTCATTGAGCCCCCTCCTTGTTTATGTATTTCTGTGTGTATGTATGGCATGGGTGTGTGTGGGCACATGTGTGCACATGTGTCTGTGGATGTAGATGTACTTGGACTCACGCCTGTGCAGAGGCCAGGGCAGGCCATCAGGTGTCCCTTTCTTTCACTTTCTTCCTTATTCTCTCACTGAACCGAAAGCTAAACTGACTCCCTGCAAGCCCCAGAAATCCTTGTGTCCTCGCCCCGTCCCCACAGTGCTGGGGTCACAGATGTGCCACCGCACCTCCCTTTTTATGTGGGTGCTGAGGATCCAAGTTACAGACGTACGAAGTAGAGAGTCAATAAATCACCCTAAGGTCCACCCTTCCAGGATTTGTTTGTTTGTTTGTTTTGTTTTTAAAACACAGTCTCTGTCAGACAAGACTTGGCGGTACACACCTTTAATCCCAGCACCCCAGAGGCCGAGGCAGGTGTAGCTCTGTGAGTTCAAGGCCAACCTAGTGTACAAAAATGAGTTCCAGGACAGTCAAGGCTACACAGAAAACTCTGTCTTGAAAAAAAAACACAACAAAAATAATTAAGTAAGTAAGTAAGTAAATAAATAAATAAAAATAAAGCACATCTCACTATGTAGCCCTGGCTGGCCTAGAACTCACTAGACCAGGTTAGCCCCAAACTCACAGAAGTATGACTGCCTATGCCTCCTGGGTGCCGAGATCAAAGGTGTGCACAACTATACTAGTAGGCTAGCATTTAGTTTTTAAAAAATAGTGGTAAGCAGGGTGTGGTAATACATGACTATAATCTTACCTTTTGGGAGGCTAAGGCAGGAGGATGGTGAATTTGAAGGCAACCGGGGCTATTTATTGAATTCCAGGACAGCTTGGGCCATGGAGTTAGAGTCTGTTTTTAAAAAAATTAAATAAATACTATTTCATAGTCTGTGGGTCAAGAATTTGGGATGGATTTATTTGGGTGGCCCTAAGATCTCTTGGTTCTTTCTGATGTTATGGTCAGAGCTGTGGACACCTGAAGGCCTGCCTGGGCTGCGGGATCCATTTTTAAGCAGTTTACGCTCATGTCCAGTAAACTGGTGTTACTTATTCCTGTGCACGACCTGTCCATGGGGTGGGCATGTCTTCACCGCAGGGGGATGGCTTTCTTCCGAAGCAGCAACCTCAAAAGCCATACTCCATAATTTCTACAGTGGGGGATTGGTCACACAAGTCAGGTCTGTTCCTTGTGGGAGGAGACTCCACAAGGCTGTGAGTGACTTCACCAGAATTGTTTCAGCTGGGAATGACAGTGATTCCTGTAATCTCAGCACTTGAGAGGTGGAGGCAGGAGGATCAGGAGTTCAAGGTTATGCTAGCTTCGTCCTGAGTTAGGGGCCAGCCTGGGCTACATGAGACATTGTCTCAAATAAATAAATAAGAAAATAGAACTACTTTAGGACCGGAGAAATAGTTCAGTGGTAGAGCAATGACCTAGTGTATATGAGGGCTTAGGCTCAGTCCCTAGTACTACCAAATCGCTCGCTCGCTCTCTCTCTCTCTCTCTCTCTCTCTCTCTCTCTCTCACACACACACACACACACACACACACACACACACACACAGAGTCATCTTAGAGACCATCCTGTTTGGCTGCTCTATCTCTACAAGGTTGATAGCAAACACCAAGCACACGGGAAGAGTAAAGATGGTCATTTGGTGCTAACATAACTATTTCAGCTTTTAGGTGCTTGCTTTTGGCAAACTGGTTGATCTTCCTCCATTTTCTCCCCCAGTTCCTGCCCCAGTCACCCTGCCCCCCTAAAGGAGCTCTCTTGGCCCCTGTTGAGTTTGAATTTGTCCGAGTTTTGTACAGAAAAAAGCACTAGGTGCTTTGGACAGATTCAGGCTCTTGTAAGAACGAGACTGTTTAGCTTCAGGGGATAATTCTCCTGTAATGATATCCCAAACAAAGCATGTACCAGCTGGTCAGTGCTTAAACATGTCCAACTGTTCCTCACAGGATGAACTGGGATTTTGCTATCTGAGCGGTAGGTATTTAGGCAGCAAGGGCTGTGTGCAACATTACAAACAGGTTTGCAGATGTGCTCTGGTGTTCAGATTTATGAGCTACCATTTGTGGAAGAGACAATATGAAGGTAGATATTTGTAGCCTAGGCTAGCCCCTGCCTTTTCAGTGTATTATATTGATGTACGCCACTACAACTACACATGTAAAGTGGGCTATTCATAAGAAGAAGGACTGAGCGATCTATAAGGTGTTTGCCTACTTTCTCGTCCCCAACAGTTTGGAGGGTACACCTCCACGACAGTGCTGTCCCTGAGGATCCACAGATGGCCTCCCTACTGGGAGGACTCTGAACCAGACAGCAAATAGGCCTGGTATAAACGCTGGGCATGTCTGGAGTTCTAGTGTCTTCTGTTATCAAAGTCTCAGGCTCCTAACTCTGTCAGTCTTTTACCACTATTCTCTGGGGTCAGACCCACCTCGCAATCACTCCTAAACAATTATTATCATCATCATTACTGCAGTGCTGGAGACTGAACCAAATACTGAGCTATACCCCCAGTCTTCGTTCCTTAGTTTTCATTTGTTTAAGATAGCCGTGGATTAGAATTTAAAAGACCAACATATTTAATCTTGAAAGTCTAAAACAGACATTATCACTATTAATAGATGCATAATTTAATACTACCATAGCGTCTAATTAATACAGTTGGTTGGGCTGTTTGTGGTTTGGCTTCAGATTGGAGGCGTCCCAGGCTGGATCGATGATGGCAGAACAATTGTGAGTTAGCCCTGTTAATTCTATGACCTGCCTGTTCTGAGTCACTGGGCAGAATAAGCCCAAGAGAAACCACATAGACGTTCCAAGAAGTCATTCACCAGGTCTCCAGTGCATGGGCGGGGGAAGGGAACAAGAGTGGCCTTTGGACTCGAAACAGTAAAGCTCCTGTGCACGCACCCTTGTGCACGCACCAGTGGTGTGATCTTGGAGACATCTTTAAATGGGAGATGACAGTACCTAGCTCACAAGACTGTTCTTAGGATTTGGGGGCGGGGCTTGATGTGTACAAGGTGGTCAGTACACTGCTGGCTCGCAGTAAGTCTTTAAATATTTCTCTAAATACATACATACACACACAAACACACACAGCAAGACATACACATGCACAAACACACGCATGCAGACACACAGTCACACATACACACATACACACACAGCAAGACATACACACACAGCGAGACATAGACACACAGTCATACACACATACACACACAGTGAGACATACACATGCACAAACACACACATGTAGACACACAGTCATACACACACAGCAAGACATACACACACAGCGAGACATACACACACAGCGAGACATAGACACACAGTCATACACACATACACATACAGTGAGACATACACATGCACAAACACATACATGCAGACGCACAGTCATACACACACATACATATACACACAGCGAGACACACACATGCAGACACACACACAGTCTCACATCTAGTGCCTCCCTCTTTTTTTTTTTTTTAATCAATATGACATTTTAAAGGAGAATTCTCTTTCTCTTTTCAGCAAGTTTAAAACATCTTGGTTAAAGGACAGACCAGAGTTAGCATATGGGATAGCACTCAGGATATGATTATGGGATGGGATGGGCACAATTCTGAATACTCTGAGAGTTGTCGTGGTGAGGTTAACAAGGGGGAATCCCTCTCTAAGAGTTAGCTGTCAGCTAGAGTTTAAAGGGCAGGAAGGGTCAGGAATGATTGAAGGGGGTGCTGCAGAGACAAGGAGAGGAAGGAAGGGCGAGGCTTGAATAAGTTAGGTAGGACCTGGGGAGGGCATGAGGTTAGACGTTGATTAGGGAGGAAACTTTTGGGAAAAAGCCATGAGGTGGGTAGCTTAAGCAAAACTGAGACCCGAGTAATTCACAGACGCTGAGACCTGACTAACTCACAGAAACGAAAGCCTTCGTAAACTTGGCTCCAGGTTCAGCTTGCTCAGATGGCAGAGCCATGGAAGGTTCCTCCCCAACCTCACAGGCAGGCTGTCTTCAAGTTGTAAGCAAGAAACTCATCTTTCACCCCAGCGACCAGGTAAAACCCTTTCTGGACCCCCAGTCAGTTTCAAGGAGATCTCTGTTTTGGCTCAGTTCACTGGTCCAACCTTCTCCCAGTCCCTGTGGCCTTGGTGGAACTCGGTTGAGACGGATACACGGACTTGGCTTATCACCACCAAGAAAGGGTTCTGCCCACAAAGTTGGGGATTCTGCCAGACAGGGCAGATAGACCTTCCAGGTTCAGTGAATTCTACCCGGACTCAGGGAATAGTGGGCTGAGGGTACTTCACATGCAGATGATCGCTGCAGCCACTGGAGCGGCCCGGATCCAGCCGGCTGAGGCTGAGGTGGGTTATGAGGTAAGGCACTTGAAGCCTAGCTCGCTAGCACTGAACTGCGCATGCCGCTGTATTCCCACTCTCTTTATCCAGCTCACGTGTGGCCTTCAGAAGATTCTGAGGACCATTTTAGCTTTTTATTTTCATTTTTGAGACAGAATCTCACAAACCCAGGGTAGCCTTCAAACTCGATGGCAGTCAAGGATGCTCCAGGAACCTCTCCTTCTTCTGCCTCTACCCTAGAATTTGGATTATTGATGTGCACCATCAGGCCTACTTTTATGTGGTGCTGGGATTCAAACCCAGGGCTTCGTCCATGCTAGGCAAACACTCTACCAACCGAGCGACATTCTCAGCCCTCGAGACAGTCTTTCAGAGGAGTGTTTGTTTGTAGTAAACAACACACATCGCCTGCTCCAACATCTCCCTTGGAAAGTTTCTGTGTGAGGAGGTCTGTGGGGCTGGGGCTGGTTCAGTGCTGAGAACCACGGAGGAGCATTAGAATGCTTCCGAGAGCCCTGTCTGCTTCAGGTAAGAGGCTAACGAAATTTAGGGGTGGTTCCTGGGAATGTGCCAGCGGTAGAGCCCAGCATCTGGGGGTCATGTTACTTTGGAGGTTGTTGACTACAGTGGAAAGCCAGCAGGGAAGGCTCGGCATGTTTACACTCTCTCGTCTCGTAAAAGATGAATCCAGCTGAACTCCAGTTCCAGGGGGAAATGGAGCATTTATTGTTTTAAATGCGGGGCTTCTGCACAGCCTGAGGGTTTTTCAGATTGCTTCATCTGACTTTTTTTTAGAGACACCAGCTAGCATCGTGCGATCTTTTTTGCAAGTGGAAAGTTACGTTCGAGCATTTTATAAGTCAGCTGATAAGACAAGGAATTTCCAACGCTTGGGTTGGTTTTGAGTTTGAGTCTGATGTCGCATGGTTTGTTTATTTATTTAGAAACAGTGCCTTGCTAGGTAGCCCAGGCTAACCTCAAACTTGTGATCCTCCTGCCTTGGCCTCCAAAGCACCTTTATTATAGGTATGTCACCACACCTGTTACCACACCTGTCACCACACCTGTTACCACACCTGTCACCACACCTGGCAGAGTCAAGTTTGTAAGTGGGATTTTTTTTTTCTTTTTGGTGGTGTGGTAAGTGGGGACTGAGAATTGAACCCACGGCTTCACTAATGCCAGGCAAGCACTCCACCGACTGAGCTAGGTCCTCACCAAAGCCTCTGAATATGGGTCTTCCCTTTGTGCATTTTCCCTTGGTCCTCCAGCACTGGCTCATTGTGGCGTCTGCCCTAGGCAGAGCCCTTCTGTAGAGAGCATAGGGAAAGCAGTGAGTCACAAGCTTCTCTCTGGGAAGAAGGCTTTCCTGCCCTGCTGGGCAGATCCACCAGGCCAACAGTAAATACTGAAGTCCTTTGATCTTTTCCATTGGAAATAGTGAAGTCCAAATAGCTTAAATCTACGCGAGAAACACCAGTTAATTGAGTCTTAACTCTAGGCAAGTCTGGTCTTTTCTATATCCTCCTGGAATTTCCGTATTTAATAATCTTGTAGGTCGTTTCCCAGGGCTCGCTCTTGTTGTTTTCCATCAGTGTCGCAGGTGTCTCTCATATTACCCTAGATCTTTGGAATTATTGACTACAACTGTAGCCTTTCCTTGACAATAAAATGTAATACAATTTCAGACATTTGAAGAAGCCGCTAGGTTGTTAAAATTCTAGGCATTTCCCAAGGGTAGACAAGAAAAGAGTCAGCGGCCGAGTGTGGGTTTAGACTTGTTCAGCGTCCTACGAAGGTGGAGAACAGCCACAGAACATAAATGATCTGCAGAATGGTCTCCGAAGAGAGTTCAGGCATAGGCATAGATCTCTGGGATTATCAGCTTATGAGCCATCGGTAAAGCCCCAAAGACAGTAAACACCCAGAGAAGGCGTAGGTCTTAAAGGGGCTATAGCATTGTAGGCTAGGCAGAGAAAGATGACCCAGCAGTCAGAGAAGCAGATTTGGGAGGGAATCCCTATCTGCCAAAGTTGAGGGCAATGCGAGGTGAGATGTTGCATGCCTACAATCCCAGCATTAAGAAGGCTGAGGTGCGAGGACCATGTGAGTTCAAGCCCAATCTGGCCACAGAAGCTGAGGGGAATGGAGGTCTTGCAGGACAGAATGTTGACTGTGTCTCTTGGAGAGGACCACAGAGAGGGGAGTAAGAGCAAGAGAGAGAGAATGAAGACATGGTGGGAAGCCATGGTGTTCTCAGAACATAGGAAGGTCCTCCAGTTGGAAGGAAGGAGGCCAGTGAAAAGTTAGACGGGACCGAAGGGAGGGGTCTTCAGTCTTGGTGCTCCGCCCTTCTGATTGCTGGGTCATGTGCTGAACTGGAAAGAATCTGTGTGTGTGTTGTATGTGTGTGGGCATGTGTGTTCAGGTACACACGCTTATGTGTGCATGAGTGGCTGCCAGAGGTGGATATTGGGAATCTTCCTCTATCACACTCCACTTTATTTTTTAGTTGAAAAAGTAATATTTTTATTAATTCTTTGAGACTTTCATACAATGTATTTTGGTAATTTTTTTTACCACCCTTCCCCCATTTCCTCCATTGTCCTTCTCTACCTCCCTACACACCCACCTTCATGTTTTCTCTCTGTCTCTTAAAAATTAAAAACCAACCAAACACCATCCCTTTGAGTCCAGTCTGTGTTGGCCACCTACTCCTGGACACGGAGCCTGCCCATGGAATGTGGTCGGTATACCCGCTGTCACACGAAGGAAAACCGTCCTTCCGTTTTCCAGCAGCAGTCAGATGCCAACAGCCCCTCCGTTAGGGCTGGGCTTGAGTTTTTGGAGGTCTGTGTGCGCTGTCACAACCGCTGAGAAGTCATCCGAGCTGCCCGACGGTGCCCGGAAAGCGCTGTTGAAGCCGTTGGCACCTCCGGCTCTTGTAATCTTTGCCTCTGCTCTTCTGCCTGGATCCTTGAGGCTCCAGGGGAGGGGGTGTGGTCCAGATATCTCTTTTAGGGCTGACTGCTCCAAGGATATTTCCTAGTCTCGGCATGTAGAGCAGTTTCCATCTTCTTTTGAAAGACCGGCTCTCTCATCGAATCTGGAACTTTTTCTCTTACGTGAGACCAGCCAGCCAGTGCGCTCCAGTGATCTACCTGTTTTCACCCCTTCAAGCCGTGGTCACGGACTTGCATTTGCATGTTTGGTTTTTACATGGATGCTGAGGATTCGAACTTGGGTTCTCATCGTTGTGCGGCAAGCACTTTGTCCACCGATCCATCCTTCCAGCTCCTTTTCTGAGACAGGGTTTCTCTGTGTAGCCTTGGTTGTCCTGGAACTGACTCTGCCTCCTAAATGCTGGGCCCCTCAACCCCCCTTTATAATGTATGGTTTCATTATGTGGCCCACGCTGTTCTCAAACTTGGGATTCTCTGGACTCAGCCACCAGGCCCAGCTTGGAAGCATTTACATTTGTCTTGCTGTTGAGACAATGTCTTACACTGTAGGCCAGGCTGGCCTGCAACTATATAACCCAATTTGACTTTGAATTTGCAGTAATCCTTCTGCTTCAGCCTTTTGAGTGCTGGAATGTCAGGGTGAGCCAAGCTTGGATGGTCTTTAAATTTTTTTTTTTTAAAAAAAGGTGTGTGTGTGTGTGTGTGTGTGTATAATATGGCTCAGTGGGTAAAGGTACTTGTCACCACTCCCAGTTTGGTCACTCTTAAGTTCACTCCCCAGGACCCATTTGGTGAATGGAAAGAAACAACTCAAAAGTAAAAAAAAAAAAAGAAAAAAGAAAAAAAGAAAAGGAATCAAGCACCCAGGGCCGTCCTCTGATGCCACACTGCTAGCCCCACCCACCCCCACAAAACAAACAGTAAATAAATGCAAAGAACATTCAGTCCCCTTAGTTTTTCTAGACCTCTCTAATACGTGATTCACTTTCTTCTCAACCCCAAAGGTTAAGCTTAAGAGACAAAAGCTTATGTCGAAGGTCACAAATGCTAAGGTGGCCCAGTGGAACCCATCATGGGAAATTATGGCCAGCCGAAGGCCTGATTGTGGTGTGCACCGGGCTTACTGTGGCAACTCTCTCCAGCCCTGGGCGAATCATATTGACAAAGAGATTGATGGCTGAGCAATCTGTGCTTTGCTAACCAGATGAATCAGCGAGCACTATGAGAATGTGGAGATCTTCATTGGTGAGAAGTGGAAAACTCCTTAGGGTAGGGAGGTCCCCCTGAGAAATTGTACTGTTCTTGATGTAATAAGAGACTAGAAAGCCTTTTATTATGGGGTAGGTGTGGCAGCTGAGAAAGGGAAAGAAAGAAACGTGAGTCATACAAAATCCTCATTTCATGTCCTTCGGCCATTGTCAGTCATTCCCGGGAGAGGGCTGGTGTACTCAGTGTGGTAGCTCTTGCTGCTGCGGACTCGAGCTACCGGCCTGGTGGAGACGAAGCCGCGCACTTGTAACTTCCGGCTCTGTTTAACACTTGCTGCTACGTGAGATGGAAACTTCCTCACGGGTAGAGTGGTCAGTCATGAAGGAAGCGACAGGAACAGCACAGGTTTCTGCTTCTCAGCTTCCCCAGAATTTGCCCCCTCCCCCTGCTGGTCCCAGATTTCTGCCTCAGACGTTGGGGTACTCCCAGGGGGCAGGCTCACCCATTCTGCTATGGAGTTTAGCAGAAGCCTGCCTGTGCCTGCTCAAGCTGTTCACCACACCTCAGGGCTGGGCCCCAAGCAGCTCTTCAAACCTGATGGACGACCAGTCAGAACCTGTTTGCTGTTGACTAGTGGCCAAGTTGGAGGCCCCTGGTGCTGTGGTTCTCAAGATCCTGTTAATTGGCATGTTCAGAGACACAGAGCTGGGGACTCCAGAGAGGCACCTCCCAGAGGGACATTGATCTTTCTTTAGCTAAACTAGCAAGACCTTTAAGTATACTGCAGAAAATAAAGGAAAATTCAAGATGAGAAACTTAAAAAAATATCTTGGCTCTACTTAAAATTTCCCAATGTAATCCCACCCCCCATTCCTCTTGATTTATCACCCAGGCTGGATTTGAATTTTTACAATCCTCCTGCCTCTGAGGGCTGGGATCGCAGACATGTGCCACCATGCCTGACTCAACTCTTTCCTTTTCAATTTTTATATTGCATTGTATTTAGTGTGTCACCACACCACACAGACAGAGGTCAGAGGACAAACTGCCCTTGCAGGAGTCTGTTTCTCCTCCCACGCAGTAGGTCCTGGGCATCAGACTCCAGTTTCCAGGTCTGGGAGCAAGGTGCCTTTACCCACTGAGCTATCTAGCTAGACCTTTTCTCCTTTAAAAAGAAAACTAGGCAGGGAACATTTATTGCTCGTTTATTGGTTGCTTATGCCTTCTGGGTACTCTTTAGAAAGCAAAGAGTACTCAGGTCACTGGCAGCTTTGAAAGGACCCTCAGGCCCCACTGGCTCATCCTTACCAGAACATTTGCCCCCTCTCTGGAGTCCTGGATCCTCACCAAGCTCTCTAAGAAGATGCTCTTGCTAGACACATTTTGAGGCTGTTCCTCCTGATGCTTCCAGATCCATGACAGCACTCCTTTCCCACTTGGTCCTGGGCTGCAGGCTCCGTCTGTCCATGCTCAAACGCAGTGCTGAATGAGCCGTGAGGAGAGACCACTGTGGGAAGCAGGTGTTGGCCGTTGTCGCCATTCTGTGAATAACCTTCTCTCTGTGCACTTGGATCTGGAACATCTTTTTTGTCCCTTATTTTTTGTGAAGTGTAGTTTTCTGCTAAACCTTCTAACATAGCTTGTGTCTTATTTACTGCTGTATAGATCATAATTAGTATTTTCTTGCTTCTTGAAGAGATTAAATATAGACGTGTTTCTATTTTTCCCAGCCGTTCTGTGCATAAGCAAGGAGAAGAAAATAGCTTTCCGATCTGTGGTCCTTGAGTTCACCTTCCTTCTTCACTTTGCCAGGAAGCCAGCAGGACCCGAGCTCCTGAGGGTGGAGTTAGGGGTAAGAGGTGAAGTGCAGGAGGTCATTCTGAATTTAGGTACCTGGCAAATCGTTTAATCCCTACCTGGGGAATTACTACAGTAATGTGAACTGAACAGGAAGCGATGCAGAGCCAAGGAGCAGGGAGGGCCAAGTACACGGCAGGAATCAGGGCCAGGGGTTAGACTCTGTCTGCTAGCAAAGTTCTGAGTTGAGTAGAGCTTTTGCAGAAGTGGCATTCCAGGAAACAAAGGGCCATACTTCCAAGATAAAGAAAGGAGAGCCAAAGCTCCAAAGCTTTAATGCCCTTTGTTCTCCTTAAGGAGTGTGAATGTGGCCTGTGTGTGTGAGTGTGTGTGGTGTGTATGGTGTGTGTGTGTGTGTGTATGTGTTTCCTCCCTGCCCCAAACATACAGGGTGGGGGAGCCTAAGCCAGGCTCAGCTAGTCAGACCCTCCTCATACCTTCTAGACTATCTCCAGATTCCCAGGGCCTCAAGGGTCATTTGGGGGTTTTTGTTTCATGTTGTGACAGTGTTTTAATTCTCAAGAGTCCTTTGGAGGCTCAGTGTGATGATGTGGCACCCAGGGGTGGTTCTCAGTCCTCAGACTGCACTGGTGATGGTTGAGACCACCACTGTCCTGGCCAGTGGTGACAGCCTCCTTCTCCTCTTTTTCTGTGGTAACCTTTAAGCATGAGGACCTTTGACAAGGGCATTGCCTAGATTTCTGTTCCCTAGTCTCCCACAAAGCTAAGATTTGAAGATTTGATAGCCTCCCTAGGGCACTCCCAAGGGAAGGGTTCAAATCTCTGAAGCTGGAGGAACCCTGACTCCCCCTTCCTGTTTCCAGGATGCTTTTAATCTGATAAACATTCCACTTTATTTATATTCCCTTTATAGGACCCTCGACACCATCTAATAAAATCAACAACTTGAACTTTGAGAATAGAATTTTCGAAGGAGAATGTGAGCCAGGTGTTCTGGCATACATCTATTCCCAGAGCTGAGGCAGGAGGACTCCTGTGAGCTTGCAGCCTGGGTTGTAAGACCTGTCAAAGTGAGGGTTGCCGGGTGTGTGTCCTGCCTCACTACGAACCTCCATCTGGGTCAGAAGTGCTGAGCTGCTTCTGTTCTTTGCTCACAGAGAAGGAGGGGGAGGGTCCTTCTAGGGGGTGGGAGGATAATTTTTTTTAAAAAATTAATAGATTTTAAAAAGTTTTGTCAATAATATTTAAAAGTGATGAGAAGAAATCTAGAAATTCTAAATGGTGTCAGCTCAAATTTTGGAATTTACATCCCAGGTCACTTCAAACAGAGGGGTTAATTGGCTTCGTAGCTGATGTCACCATTGCCTGGGAGTTCAGAGCTTCCTGAGAAAGGCTGAATGGCTCCTAAGCTACCCTGCCATGACTGTCACTCACCATAGCCTTTAGAGTTAGGGATGAGGAGTGTTTCTCTCCACACTCTGTAAATCAAGCCAGCAATTCTATCTCTAATTAGGATGGAGCCCGTATTCCAGCTGAAAGCAAATATTTGTGTTACAAATGAAATGCCTCATTTTATAATAGAGTCTACCTCCTCATGGGTCTCGTGGTGCAGCCACTTCTATGAATGGAACCTAACCTGCTGTAGACCTACGTAGCAAAGCCGCTTGAGTGAAAGATCCCTACTGGCAGGTGAGCCCCATAATTCATTGAGATCGTTTTTAAAAAGCTTATACTATTTCTTAAACATTTGTTATAAATGTTGATTCCAAGAAGCCAAAGAATCCACATTTTTGGAATTTACATCCCAGGTTACTTCATACATATGTATATATGTTACCATTTCTGGGGAGACACAGACATGCTGCTAGTCACTCCTGATAGAGAACTAATGACAGACCAAAGCACAGATACCTCTAAAGTCCAACTTGGTCAATCAGTGAGTTTGATTTAGGTCACTTACAGGAACAGAAACGACCCAAAGAGACCTGTGTCACCAAAGTCCACCCCTGCATGGATGACAGCTCCCAGCAGCTGGGAACCGGGAGCACAAGGCATAACTTGCCAGCAGCTCAAGAGACTGCAGAGTGTCTCTTTTAGGTAACTCAAGTGGTCTGAGACTTTTCCAGATGGCTTAGCTGTTGTCTGCTTTTTCTAGGCAGTTCAGCTGGTCTGAGAGTCTTTTAGCAATCCTCATAGCTCACACATGGTTGCGGAAAGAGAGGTCTAGCGTATCTGCTCACTTTCTGGGACTTCCTGAAGACTTTGAGTTGTTTACTTCCTACGCTTAGTTGCTTAGTTGTGTGCTTCCTTAAAAAGCTTCCCAGCAGGCTGGAAGGCTTCACCTCCCCTTAAGAAGCCCTATTGTCTCACCTCTTCTCTAAGATCCTGTCGAATAGGCCCCCTCCAAACTGGAAGGTTTAATCTGGGAAGAAACTGCTACACAGCACTATGAAGGAAGATGCTGGCACAACTGAAGCCGTCATGTCTTCAGAGATCCTCTATCACTGTAGACTTGAGTCACAGGGAACCTGATTCAAATGCTTCCACAGCAGAGAACGGTTCGTTGTTCCATTTCACAGGGACAGTGGTGGGTTGGTTCTAGGATTGGTGTGCTCAGGGGAAAGTCTTAGATCCTGTCCATTTTTGTACCTATCACCTTCTGTGCTGCTCCCCATGGCTATGACAATCAGAATCAGATGTCCTGCACCAGAGGAAAGGAGTGGTTTCTTCAGGCCTCTTTTTTTTTTTTTTTTTTTTTTTTGAACAACCTAAGAATTCCTCCCAGTGCAGGCTCTGCTTGCTGGCTGAATGGAGATCCCCCGAAGGCTTGACATTAAGATGACCTTTTCAGAACACAGGGTCTCTGGGAGACAGCTTCTTTACACAGAAGGAAGAAAGCGAGTTAGCAGCCGTTGGGTGCTGTGTGTCATGGCAGCTTGTCTCCGTTCGTAAGTCACCCTGCAGAGTCCCTGAACTCCAGGGGACTGTCTCACCCGCCACAGGTGTCTTCTCTCTAACCCACACCCCATCAGCTGCACCCACTTCATCTCTCCAGTGCCCTCTATTTAAAACTTGAGAGAATCCTGTTTCTGTGAACGTGACTGGGAGATGGGGACACCACCTACTCATTCATTCTTTTGTGGTTCTTAAATTTTATCTGGAGAGGAGTTAAAAATAAAATACTTATTTGTTTTTTATTGATGTTCATATGCTTGAGTTTATACGCACCATATGTGTGTGAAAACCCTCAGAGGCCAGAGAGAGGATAGGATCCCATAGAATTGGAGTTATAGGTGGTTGTGAGCCACCGTGTGGACGCTGGGAACCGAACCTAGGCTCTCTGCAAGAGTTGTAAAGTGCTCTTAACTGCTAAGCCATCTCTCTAGTGTGCCCCGCCTTAATAGAATCTCATGTAGCCCAGGCTGGATTTGAACTCTCTATGTAGGCAACACTAGCCTTGAACCCCTGATTTTCCTGCTGTTACCTCTCAAGTGCTAGGATGATAGGCTCCTGCCACCATGCCCAGATGAACACGTATTTCCTAAGTATCTAGTATACGTCAACCTGGACGTGAGCTGAGGGTATGAAGACATTAACACACGGCTTCTGTCCTCAAGGACTTTATTCAGAATACAGGCAGATGCAGACAGGAAGCCACCCAGCGCTGAGGTCATTACCAAGCAGGGCTATACGTAGAGAAGGGAGAACTTTGGATTCAATCGGGGCACTGCAGGGGCAACGCACGTGCAAGGTAGACTGAGCCCAAGCCGCATTTCTGATGTTTCCAAATCATTGACTGAAAAAATAAATTTTGGCTAATCATGAATCTACGGTTAAAGGTTGCTGTGAAGCATTCCATAATAAAAGGAAAGCATCAGGTGGCATTTGTACTCTCGAGCTTTCGAAGGCATTTCTTGATAATGCCACAACCAATTTTATCAAAAGCATCGCTTTGGGGGCGTTAGTTACAACACCAGATGTTAAAACATAATGTTAAATATTCTACTCTCTTGGAATGTTTCATTTGAGCCTTTTTATTTTCTCTCTTCTCTCTCTCTTTTCACTCAGAATCTTGCTCTGTAGCTCATGTTGGCCTCAAACTTGGGACCATTTTGCCTCCTGAATACAGGGATTACAGATAAAAGCCACCATGACAGCTCCGCCTGTATCATTTTTACTTCTTTTCACAGCTGATGGAGAAATCAGGGGGCTACCATGTGATGCGGAGGGTCCTGGTTGTTGAGAATCACCCTGGGTCTCAGGTGTCTTCCCTTCTTCTCCACGTGTCCATCCAGTCACTGCTGACACCGATTGTCCTCGGTTCCTTATTGTTCACAGAACATCTCCTCTCCTTTAGGGAGGCCCCTGCTCCCATGATGTTCCTATCACAACCATGAAAATGATGCCAGAGTTTGCAATTTTGTCCCGTCCTGCTTCCAGATGTTGATCTCAAATTTCCACACTCTGTGTGGATATTTCCGGCTGGGTATAATGCTAGAAACACTTAAAGTTAGTGTATCCTCCCCCTTCACCATCCCACTCCTCTCTTACTTTTATTCCTAATATTTATTCAATATGAATAAACGACTCTCACATGAATGTGATTCTCATCTTCTCAGCAAAGTGCTTTCTGATTACTTTTCAGGCAAAAAAAAAAAAAAAAGAAAAGAAAAGAAAATATTTCCTGAGTAGCTGTCATGGGACTTGGCCTTGGCCAGAGGGCTTGAGGAGAGTGAGCTGCCGAGTCCTCTGTCCCACAAAGCATCCGTTCAGGGGGATGGGTGCTAGGAAGGCACTCATGATGGTGGAGATGGACCTCCTGAACCTCCGACGTCCAGAACTCTGACTATCTAGGTAAAGACAGACCGACAATAACATGACAATAATGTGCCTGGATGGGAATGTGCTGGGTGCAGCTGCTGTCCCAGGGGCTTAGCACTGGACAGCTTCGTCTTGACGTGCAGTGTGGGAACGGGCTTGGGTCCTCACACTCCTGGCTTTCTCTCCCCTCTATTGAGACAAGATCTCATTTTGTAGCCAGGCTGGCCTCAAGCTCATGGTGATCCTTGTCTGGCTGATTTCCCTTCTTCCTCCTCCTCTTGTCTTGAAAGTGTTCTTCCATACCCAGTTTATGTGATGTTGGGGATTCTTTTGGGAGGTGGGGGGAGGGGGGCTGGAGACAGGGTTTCTCTGTGTAGCCCTGACTGTCCTGGAAATTGCTCTGTAGACAAGGCTGGTTTTGAACTCACAGAGATCCATCTGGCTCTGCCTCCCGAGTACTGGGATTAAAGGTGTGTGCCACCACTGCCCAGATCTTGGTGTTAGGGATTTAACCCAGGGTCTTGTGCATACTAGGTGAACACTCCACTGACTAAGAGATCCCCCCTCCTTTTTTTTTATATACAGGAGAAAATTAAGGCACAGATGGTTATAAAAAACTCACCCAGGGCTACAAAGTTCATAATACGTTTACTTCCATTAAAACCAAGAATATAATTTTGTTTCAAATTCTGTGTGGCGTCAAAATAAAATATTTGACTTTAAATAGAACCATAAGTATTCATATACACACTTTTCAGCAATATTAACATTCTGGAGAAATATGATGAAAACCCCGCTAATATAATAGAAAGCAGTGTACATTTTTTGCTTGCTTCTGGCTCACATGCGGCTTGGCACGGCTATCTTTACATAGCTAATTTTGTACATCATAGATTTGGGTATATTAATCTTGGCTATTCAAAATATTGTGTTAAAATATTATTTTCCTTGGATCATGAGCTTTTTGAAACCTCCTCCAATGTTGTGCCTGAGGCAAGTGCCTTATTCCAATCCCATCCTTGCTGGGAGTAGAGTTCCGAGCCAGGCCATCCTCTCCAGTGCTGTGCTTTTGACGGTGACTCTACCCATGTCCACGGTTGCTGGTTTATGTCCATGTCTTCTTTAGCACCGCCTTTTCCGATTAAACCATGAATGCCTTGAGGGTAAACACCAGTCATCACTGGACCTTTCAGAGCTTCCAGAATGCTCTAGCACGGTGATTGGTTGGCACAAAGGGTGTTTCACAGGGGCTGGCATCGCGTGGAGCTTTGCTAGCTCTCTGAGCTTTGCCATCACCAGCAGCTTACCTTCACCACAGTTTAAAGGCTTTTCTTTCTTTATGGCAAGTTCCCCCAATATTTGGACAAGTATCTCCAGTTTCATAAAAATAATTATCCAAACAACCGGTGTCATATAAAGATGAGCATGAACATGGTTGATGAAGATACTAGCAAATAAAACACTTTCTTCCACCAAGTGTTTTAGTGATAATTCTAACACTTTTCAGAATAATATGGCCTTTGAGAAGAAAAAAATCCAATTTTTTTTTCAGATTTATTTTTATTTTACATGTATGAGTAGTTTGTCTTCACGTATGCTCTGCACCCATGTGTGCCTGGTGCCTGAAGAGGCAAGAAGAGGGTGTTGGATCCCCTGGAACTAGAGTTAGAGAAGGTTGAGAGCAGCCACGTGGTTGTGTTGGATGGTATTCACCAGAGTAGACGCTCAAACATGGGTTTAAGGCAATACAAAGTCTTTATTAGCCAGCTGGCAACTACACTGGGTGTTTGGGATCTCAGCGTAGCCCCGAGCCTTTCTCAGGGTGAACTTTTGAGCACAAAATCCATGTCCTGGGTTGACATACTTCAGTTAACAAGACCAGTCAGCTAAAAGGCAAAGTTAGTACATTTAGAGACTTTCCCATAACTGGGCTTTGATGGATTAGGCCTTTGTTTTAGTTTTGACAGATAGTGCTGTCTACGTGCTGAGTTTTACAGCCTGAATGGTACATCATGAAGTCAGTTGAGCTAAAGTCTAGAGGCCTACTAAGGTCTGGGGCCCTGTTACAGGAGCTCGAAATCAAACTCAGGTCCTCTGGAAGAGCATCAAATGCTCTTAACCACTGAACCATCCCTCCAGCTCCAACCCAGAGTTTTGTAAGTGAACAGATCTTGTAGAGAGGAGTAAAATGTTCCTTGACATCATTACCAATGCTTGAGGCACAGTTGGTAGTTCTGGAGCCTGACTCCGCCCACGAGCTCTGCTCACTACCTTGTCCTCTTCCCCGTGGCTGTACCCATTCCTTGTAGTAACTTCACACCCACTCCTGTAGTAACTGCTCTACCGGCTGGTTGGGTTTTCTCTAGCACTCCTTCCGGGAGTGAGCGGAGGCTGAGGATTTTCTCTTCTGACACTGGGCTACTAGAAACATGTTTTTTTAAAGAGAGAGGATTAGTGGTGAGTGCAGCAATTTCTTCAGGGCACATTATATAAACTCTTTGAGAGCTCTCCCCAGGGTGAGGTTCTTGAAGACAAACAAAACACCGCACCAGGGAATACTCAGTACAGGTGACTTGCCTGTCGGTTTCCTCACCATTCTTTCTCCTCATCCCTTTCTTCCTCTTCCTCCTCTTCTTCCTCTCTTCCTTCTCCTCCCCCTTCCTCCTCCTCTTCTTTCCTCTTTTTTCAGAGGGTTTTTTTTTTTTTTTCAAGACAGGGTTTATTTGTAGCTTTGGTGCCTGTCCTGGAACTAGCTCTTGTAGACCAGGTTGGCCTCGAACTCACAAAGATCTGCCTGTTTCTGCCTTCCAAGTGCTGGGATTAAAAGCATGCGCCACCACTGCCCGGCTTCCCCTCCCCCCCTTTTTTTCTAGATAGGGTCTCACTGTGAAGCCCAGGCTGGCCTGGAACTTGGTGTCTTCCTCCCCCAGCATCCCAAGGGCCAGGATTAGAGGGGTATGCCCGCACTGCTGGTAACCTACTTTTGAAGTAGATTGAATACTTGATGTCACATTCACTTGTTGGGCTGTACGTCAAGATCTTCTGACCCACGCTTAGCTTCTCTTGGATTTCACTTCTGTGTGCTGCACCTAGCTGTTTATTTTCTTGTTTTTACAAAGGAAACTTCTGAGAGTCTGCTTGGAAGTTGGAGTGCTATGGGTGCTTCTGACTTATGCAGGGAGTAAACCACCACTCACGGTCTGTCCAGAAACCACCTCCATACAAGACAAAGCCCAGTGTGAGCGCTGAACCGCCGCGGGCATTAGGAAGTGCACCTAAGGTTTGTCTCACTTGAAGAAATGAGGGGTAAAGAGAACTGGCTGAGGCTGATGGTTTGCTCTGAAGGTAACTGTGCCCAATGCCGCCTTTCTGTTAGCTTTCTGCCCGGAAAACCCCGTGCTGGTCTTGGTGAAAACACAAGCGCATACATTGTGGGGTAGAAGAGTACCCCTGAAAGTCTGGGGGGAGGGAGCTCAGTGGCTCAGTGTTTTTCTAGTGTGCCCAAGACTCTTGGTTTAATCAGAAGTGCTCTAAACAGAACTGGGGGCTGGAGGGATGGCTCAGTGGTTAAGGCACTTGCTGCTCTTCCAGTACCCACAGAGAGCAGCACACAACCACCTGCAGGCCCAGCTGCAGGAAAGCTGGCATCTCACTGGCACCTACATAAATGTGGCACACACAAGCACACACACACACGCACACATTATTTTTTAAAAATGGAGAAAGAAAGAAATATGGAACTGAAGATTGTGATTTTTCCCAGAGCAGTCAATTAACTGCTCTGTTCTTGTTCGCCATCCAAGCTACTGTAGACTGAGGCCAGGTTTAAAAACAAGGGGGTTAAAAACTCAACACTAACCGAGTCTGTCCAAGCATCTGCTCTAACAAGTTGAGCAAGTCGCTGAGGTTAGATTGAGGTGCTGGGATATTTACTCTCCACACACGGCAAAGAATTGATGCAAAGTGAGGTGATGGGTGCGGTGGACATTTAAGTCCTGGTGACACAGTGCCACCTCTCTGGGTTTTCAGGGAAACGGGTGATGGTTTGTAAACCAGGCAGACAGAACTTCACCGAGGCATCCAGCTCAGATGGGGACAAAACTGCAAGCAGTGCTTAGCATTTGGATTTGCCTACTTCTGAGTCAGTGCTTCACACGTGACAAAGGTGAGGAGGACTTCCAGGGGGGTTACGGTTACAGGCAGAGAGTCTGCTCCTATCTGTGGCAAACCTTGCTTCCCAGGGACACAAAAGCTTGCTATAGGGCTGAACCTTTCTGTCTTTCATCTTGAAGCAGGGTTGACTTTTTTTTTTTTTTTCAAATCAAATTAACAGCCAGGGAGTGTTTTACTTGCCTGACTGGTTCATACTGGTTCATATTCTGTTCAGGCTTGGGTCAGGAGTTTCTTCACCCTGCTGGGCGTGGAAGGCCGTGACTCACAGGGAGAGATGATGTCTCTGGGTGTTACAGCATGAATGGGGACTTCTAAGTTTGGCCTCCACCATCTTGTTCTTCCTCGTTCTCTCTTGGATACTGACATGGCTGCTTGTTCCTAAGGAGAACCAGTGAGATGAGTATTCAGATATTAAATTAAGTCCTCTCTTAGTGGCCCAGAAAGTTTTTACTAGAAACTTAAATGGGAGCCCGAGGAAAAAGGGGGGGCGGGAGGAGGGAGGCAGAGCTGAAGGGGCAAAGGAAACGGAAACTTTTCTGTCTGTTTGGTGATGTTTCCTTTGTTCAGGATCGTGGTGCCTTCGTGCACAAATAGAACAAGGAAATCTGAATGAAAATATCCACAAATGAAGCTATTAGTGCCACTGAGCCTTGTCTTCCCCAACTCAGTGACCTGCTTGGTCTAGTGTGGCTCAGAGGGGCCATCTAACTCAGCCATGACATTTTACACTACTACCTCCGATTGCGACCCTCTTATAGGCCAAGGACTTGCCCAGAACCCTGCTAACTGCAACCTGGGCATCGAGTCTGAAGTAGGGGTAGAGGTGGGGATGGGGAGTTGGGTGGGTGTCCAATGGGATAGTGAATGCTAGAAGCCACACACTGGTGCACCCTGCTATCCCTGAGGCTTCTTTTGGTGTGCAGGCTCAATTACTGGGTTCTATTACCTCCCCATAGGCTGGTCAGGGACACGCTGGGCTCCTGGCGTTCCTCCTGCCTCAACCACCCACATGCTAGGATTACAAAGCCTAGGATTACGGGTGTGAGCCATCACACCTGACACTCCCACAGGATATTTCTAGAGCGGGTAGCTTGTTGTATTTCTTACTGAAAGCACCCTTCCTCACTCCCCACTTCTTCCTCTTAAGGTTACTAGTCTATCAAGAGCTACACCTGAAAGCGTTTAGATTAGGCATTCTGTGTACTTGGCTCTAAGCCTAACTTGACCTACAGGACTAATGGGAATTACCTAAAAAATACTGTTTGGGATCAGATGGTGCCCCCCAACATTTAAAGAAGCAACGTGTCTTCAGTTTTCCCAAAAAGAAAAGTCGAAGAATGCGTGCTTCTTAATTCATTCCGAGAGCCCAGCCTCAACCTGAATCTGGAGTCTGAAAAAAGAATCAAGCTACCGGCCAGTCTCTGGGGGAATAGAGGTTTGAAAGACCTCTAATGAATAAAATCCCGCAACGTATTCAGGGGGCTGCACACCATGACCAAGTGGGCTTTACATATAGAAATTAATTAAACTAACGGATTAATAAAATGGAAGAAATGATCAGGCAACCCTCTGAACTGATTCGGAAAACACGCCTGTCCTAATCCGATACCCTTTCATAGTTATAAAACACCCAGTAAACGAGCAACAGAAGGGAACGTCTTCACGCGATGAAGACCACGTGGAAAATCCGAGCAACATTACTTAGATGGGGAGGAGAGGCTGAGAGTGTTTCTCCTTCAATCAGGAACAAGAGCTGCCGTCTCCTAGTGAATACCGAGTACAGTTCCAAACGATCATGATTATTATAACATAATGTCTGAAGTAGCTCAAGCAGGCAATTAAAGGACACAAGAGACACAGAAATTGGAAAAATAAATAAAATGATCTGTTTGGAGATGGTGGGTTCTTATCTGAAGGACATTTTAAAGATTCCACTCATAAAAAACAAAAAAATAAAGCAGGGGGCTAGGGATGTCACCCAGGACACTTGCTAGCACGCATGGAACTCTGGGTTCGTTCTCAGCACCACAGGTAGTGAACCGGTGGTGGTGAGCATATGGGATTCAGCACATGGGTGGTGGAGGCAAGAGGATCAGCAGTTCAAAGGCATTCTTGATTACATAATAAGTTTGAGGCCAGTTTGGGCTACTTGAGACTTTTTCAAACACACACACACACACAAAACCACGCTGCCATTAATACCAGCATCAGCACCACCAACAAAAACCCCAACTAAACTGAAACATGAATTCAACATACTTGCAAGAAAATTTAGGAAAGAATTCCACTTCCAATGGTATCACAAAGTGGAACCTGCCTGACTGAGTCATCTTAACCAGCGTGGCCTATGACTTCTGCACTGAAAACAGTGGGCCGTTGCTGTTAGAAATTAAAGATGACTGAAGCACACAGAAAGACACTCTCTGTTTGTGGACTGGAAAATTCAATATTGTTAAGATGAAAATTGTACCCCAAATCATATACATACTTTATGCAATTCTTATTGTCTCGGTGGCATTTTTTAGCACAGATATTTTTTTAAATCTATTTTAAAAATCATCCAGAATCTCAAAAAAATCCCAAATAACCAAAATAATCTTGAAAAACAATAAAGTCAAAAAATCTTACTATGTAGCCATGAAAACAGCATCAAAAAGCCCGAAAGCAAGCGCTGTTGTGGGCAGAATGAAAAGTTTGTGGATTATTGCTGGGAATGCAAAATGGTGCAGCTACTTTAGAAATCAGACGTTGTCTCACATGGCGAAAACAGCTTGGCAGTTTCTGCAAAAGGCAAAGTAAAATACTCTATAATCTAACTTTAATCCATATATTCCCAAGTATATGAAAAAACCTTGAAAGTAAGAACTCAAATGATACTGTGTGACCATGCCCACAGCGGTGTTGTTAAGAACGGCTGGAAGTTAGAAGCCTCGGTCAAGGCGATTTGAAGATTGGTGCAAGGGAATATACGAGGGATTAACGAGCAGCCACAAGAAGGAAGGAAATTTCGAAGCATGCTATGAAAATGGGCAACGTTGACAGCAACATGCCGGGTGAAACACATCAGACTCCAGGGACAGATGTGGGAAGGTGCCCTGCTATAAGGTCCCGTCCTGGTCAATTTTTTTTTTTTTTTTTTTTTTGGTCACTTTGCTATAAGCTGAAGTCGGCTGGAAAGATGGAATCTCAGTTGAGAAAATGCCACCATTAGATTGATCTATAGGCAATAGGCAAGTTTTGGGGACATTTTCTTGATTAAAGTTGATTTGGGAGGGCCCAGCCCACTATGGGCAGTGCCACCTCTGGGGCACATAGTTCTGGGTTGTATAAAGAAAAAAAAAAAAGATGGCAAGTTGGGCAGGTCACAGAGAACAAGTCAGTAAACAGCTCTCCTCCGTGGCCTCCGCTTCAGTTTCTGCCTCCAGGTTCCTGCCCTGACTTCTTCCGTTCGTGGTGGACTGCGATCCAAAGAGTGAACAAATAAACTCATTCCTCCTCTGTTGTTTCTGGTCGTGGTGTTTTATCTTAGGAATAGAAAGACAAGACAAGTGCCGAGGACCAGATAGACAGGAGAGTGGTAATAAATACGCAACATTGTGAATCTGCTCAACGCCATTGAGATGTACATCTAAAATTATTATAGTCAAGACCGGGAAAACATTACAAAGGTAAATTCCATCCTGTATATTTTGCCACAGTAAATCTGTTTTAACGCTGCGCAGTCCGGGGCCCCATCCTGAGAAGAGCTGGGAGGCTGCTGCGGCAGGGATGAGGTGGGAGCCTGCGAAGGAAGACGAGGGAGGAAACAGGAGGAGGCAGAATCAGGGCAGAAACTGGTCTAACTTCTTTGGGAACATCCTGCGAGAGGACTCTGTCCTCTTGTGTGGAATCTTCTCTTTCTCCAGGGAGTTTGGCCTTGTGGGAGGGTAGCCGTGTGCTGGGGACGTTTTCACATTCCAAAGGTGGGCAGCTGGAGAGAGCGCTAAATCCGTGGGAGCGCTGGCCTGCCCCGCCCTTGGGCAGATTAGTTAATTATCCAAAAGTGCTGCAGAAGCACACCCAGGCCGCGTGGGAGTTGACATTTCTGAGGGGTCACAAGAGCTCCTCAGGGAAGCTGCAGGACAAACTGCCTTACACTGGTCAGGCATGCTGATTGGGCCCAATCCCTTGCAGAGAATTCCTGTATCCTGCCTACAGAGAGAGACGTTAAATATATCTTGTGGTCCGGTTTGTGGGGTCTTTTTGTTTAGTAAGTTTATAAATCTGAGACAAAGTCTCATGTAGCTCAGGTTGGCCTCACACTAGATGTGCAATCAAGGATGACCTTAAACTCCTGATCCTCCTGCTTCCGAGTCTCAAAGGGCTGGGGTTACAGATATCCACCACAATGCCTTATTTTAGGACATTTATTTGTGTGCACGGTCATAGGGGGATGCATGCTACAATGCTTTCGCAGAGACCAGAGAACTTGTGGGGAGTTGGTCCTCCTCTTCTACCATGTAGGTCCTGGGACCCGAACACTGGTTGTTAGGCTTGGAGGAAAACTCATTTAACTGATGAGCCATCTTGTCGACCCCCTGTGCCCCATTTATGTGGTTTATTTATGAACCCAGGGCTTCATGCTAGGCAAGCCCGTGAGAGCTTATACGTTTACAACTCAGTGGGAGGTCTTAGATAAACGAACTGTAAGGTCTTTGATAAATAAGCCACAGCAAAATTAATTTTTAATTTTCTCGTGTTAATTTCTTTTATTATTTTTAATGTTTACATTCAAATAATTTATATGAAATAGGATCATAGACTATGTTCTGCTCTTGGATGGATTTTGGGGGGGGGGTCTGAGAATGGTTTCTCTGTGTAGCATTGGCTGTCCTGGAACTCACTTTGTCGCCCACTTTGCCATGCTGGAGTCAGCTCAGAGATCTGCTTGCCTCTACCTGCAGTGTTAGGATTGAAGAAGTACACAGCCACTGCCCGGCAGAATGGGTTTAAAAAACAAAACAAAACAAACAAACAAACACCGCATTCTAGAGTTCTTTCTGCATTACTAGATAGGATTTTCTCTGATTTCCTACAATGGACACACTCCTTCCAGGTTGTATGGCGGTAGCTGGGAAACAGACCCAGGCCTTCTGGAAGAGCAGCCACTGATACCAACCACAGAGTTGATGCTCTAATCTTTAAGGTTTATACGCTGCCATCATGTGCAGGAACAACCAGCGTCGTTTTAAATGTCATTGCCCTGATGTACCAGCTGGGCTCTCCATTCTAGCAAATTAGTATCGACTACTTGCAATTTTTTTGGTCACATTTTTCTTGAATTACAAAAATTTATAAAAAAAATGTATAAAATACAATGTACTGCTGAATTTGCCCGAGGTGACTTCTTCCTCATAAGCGGGTAAAGGAGCAGAATAGTATCAGATGTTCCGCATGCTGAAAATGACCAGTGTCCTGACATTTGGCTCCTATAGACGAGTCCCGTCCATTTCTCCCTTTAGATAACTGGAAGCATGTCCTTTAGTCAACATCACATGTGAGCTACTCATGTACTTGGGTAGAGCTGTGACATATTTATTTACATTGCTCATTATATTCCATTATGTGAGGACACCACATTTATTTACTGAGGGGCAGTTGGGTAGTTTCCAGCTTTTAGCCACGAGCATACGTGTGTGTGTGTGTGTGTGTGTGTGTCTTTTGGTATATGTGTACACACACTTCTGTTCTTGTATGTATGTAAGGAACAAAACTCCAGGATGAGAAGCAAGTTCTAATCAACTCGATCGATTTGTCTGTGACTTCCCTATGACTACTTGTGCATTTACGGTTGGGTGTCTTGAGTCTCACTGTTGATCTGCATGTGTCCCGTTTGCTCTGCGTTTGAATTCTGGGCTATTTCTGCAAATCGTTTCTCCTAGTCTTTGTTTATAGTACTTTTTATTTCACAGAGTCTAATGCTTTCATATAGTAAAATCTGTAGTTGGTTTTCTTTATGTTTTCTGCATTTTATATTTTGCTTGAAAGCACTTCTCTGTCTCAAATTATAATAATCCTTGCTTGTTCCCTTCAAAGAGTCCTTTTATTTCAGTTTTGCATTAGGCTTTCTAATCAGTCTAGATTTTATTTTTGAGGGTGAGAAGTAGAGACTAATTAATTATCTTGCACTCGGGGGATGAATAAAATTAAACCATTTATTGCTTAGACCTTTTAATATCTATTTTTACCATCTCAAAATAAAGGATAACATCAAAGAGATAAGAAAGTGTAAAAAAAATTTTTTTAAAGCTCATTTTTTTTTTCCATTCCAGAGGCCTCCTTTAAGTGACTCTCCTTATTGCCTCAGTGAGGCGAACGTTAAACGGTGGTGGCTGCACAAGCTGCGTTGGAGAGAGCGTTCAGCCACTGTCTACCCTATTCTTACAGAACTTGGAATGTGGTCTCATGAATCTGTGTGCCCAGCAGAAGAAAGACAGCATCCTGGAACCTCCCAGTAGCCTGAGTACACAGAGGATAGGAAGTCCACACCTTCCCAAGCCTCCAGTTCCCCTTAATATGAGCAGAAGTCTCTGATTGTGTATGTTCTCGGCTCCCATCCTCGGCAGAGAAAATGAGCTTGAGTTTACAACCCCCCAACTTCCTTTAATGACTTCCTCAGGCAAAGCCGACCAGAGGAAACCAAGGTCTTGGCTGTCTGAGGGATCTTAAGAGGAAAGAGTGTCTTTGAAGCTGCTCCATTCTCCCCTTAAATCTGAAATGGGTCACACATGGCAGGCCTGTGCTGGCTGTGTGCAGACTCTCTGGGTGAACTGCTCCGCATCCCACTGGCCCCTCCCTGGCCCTACACGCTGGTGGTGAAGACTGAGGTCTTGTTAGCTTAGTTAACAGGTTGCAGGAGTATGTGTAGGGCGGGGAATGGAGACATCCCTCTGCTTATGACAAAGAGCTTGCTCAAGGCTGTGGAGCTGATGGCTGAGCTTTGGGGATGGCTCTGTTGGCTGAGCTCCAGCAGTGTCATTCAAGTGGCCTGAAATGACAAGTTCTGCTGCTTGCCTTATACTTTCCCAGTCTAGGGGTTTGCTGGTGCTTTTCTGGAAACAGTGGGGTCTTCTGCTTTTGCTCCTCACAACACCAACTCTGTGAGGGGGGCGGTGTGGTGCGTGTGTGTACACGTGTGTGTATGCACCACAGAATTTTCTGCATTGGTACGTTTTACGGCGATGTAGATGCTCACAGCAAAGCGCAGCCGGCCTGTTGGGGCCAGTCGCTTCGGCTTTCTTCAGGACTCTGTTTCAGCAGGATCAGAGGGAGATGAGCCCAGGTGGAGCCAGTGTACCCCTTTTCAGAGGAGCAGGTGTATTTTTCCACACTTCGGTGGGGGAAGTGATGTCTTGGAGTTTTGAGGAAGTCAGGGGTGAAGTTAGTGGAGACAGTTTTTATTTATATCCATGTGATGTATCTCAAGAGCCCAAGCTTTCATTCTACCGTCATCACGGAACCAGTTCAGAGAAGAGGAAGGGCGTAGCTTGCCTTGTTGAACATCAGCTGCGCTAAGAATGTCTAGTGTGGTGTGAATTTCGGGTAATCTGTTCGAGGCTGTATGCTGTTAGAAGGGTGACCACATCTTCCTCCTTTAGCCTGCTCTGTGGATAAAACGGTTCACTTCCAGTTAGTTGATCCACTGAGACTCAATTCTATTTTCTTCTAATTTTCCCAACATGATCCACAATGTGAGCAGTCTGGGGTTTGTGTGTGTGTGTATGTATGTGTGTGCATGTGTGTCTGCGTGTGCGCACGTGTGTGTGTGTGTGTGTTGGGGAGTGGAATTATCATCAAATTCAAAATCAGGATGTAGGACTCTAGCAAGCACCAACAACACGGGGTTAAGAATCCCTGATTATCTATCATATTAGATAATGTCTTCAGTCGCCAGCGTCCATCTTGACAGCACTCGAGTTCCGACATTTTCTTCCCCTCCAGCTCTTTCTGTTATGGGAAGTGAGCGTGTTTGGGGACAAACATGACAGAACTGTGAGGGAGAAGCTTGGCAGTGATGTGCCCTGTATGATAGGCTTGACGGGAATAGAGAAACAACACACCTCAGTTTTTCCTCAGACGGTTCTCAACTTCTGGTTCAGAAACATGACTCAGAAGCCACAGAAGGGGAAGCACCCCTCAACTCAGAGAGGGCTCTGGCAGCTGGTCTTTACTAAGGAGCCAACAGTGGCCATTTCTGCATAACAAGAGCTGAGGCAGAGCCTAGCCCTGCTCTACTGGGCATGTCAGAGACTGAAAGAGAGACCGTTTGTCCTTCATAATGAGAAGAATCGGGGTAAATGTCTAAAAGGCAAAAGTCTGTAATGATGGGGCAACGAGAAACTCTAAGTGGCGGGAAGCAGGCGTGCATTGGCATAAATATCGAGACTTTTCTGGGGTTTGCTTAACCCCAGCCTTTGAAAGTTTGCCTTTTACGAGAATGAACGTGGTTTAGTAGTGAGCAAATATTAGTTCACGTAATTAGAACCTGTTGAGTTGAACAGGAAACATTCAGTGGACGTCTGCAGGTGCTTGCAAGCAAGGCTGAAGTAGGAACATCTTGGTATGTTGATCCCCTTTCTTCCCCCCCCCCCCAGGGGAGTGTCCCTGGATTGGAGCCAGGAGGGTAAGAGGAGATAGACAACTTGTAAAACACACGAACAGCACAGGAAGGCTCTGAACTTATCAATAAGGTTCCTACTCTGGGGAAGGTGTAAAAGGTGTCCCCAGATTTTTCACTTTGTTTGTTAAAAAGGTGTAGGCATATCCTACCCTACCCCCATCCTTTTTAGAATATGACATTTGTAAACTTCCTCCATCTTAGGGTTTGAGTCTATTATCAACTCTATTTCAGGTTTCACAGACTAAAGAAAGAGTTCACTATGACTTAAGATTTAAAAAAAAAAAAAGTCAGCTTGTTTTCTCAAATCCAGTCTCTGTGCCTTCATCCTTAAGCTGCGGTGGTGAATGGGAGGTGGGCTCATTGCTATGTTAAGTCCTTTGCAAGCCAGGGCGGAGGAAAATCAATGAGGGGTTGTGTGACTCACCAAAATGCGTCAGAAGATGTGATATACACCATGAGGGGAAAACAAACAAACAAAAAAAAGCCCTGGTGGAAAATTAGTCTTCTTAGTGAGATTTATCTGTGCTGACATTCAGAACGAGCCGGAAACAGGAGTTGAACACTGACAGATTAAGAAGAGGGTATCTGTCACTAGTATGTCTATATTATTTGTGTGGGGGGATTGGTACATGTGTGCACACACATGTGGAGATGAGAGGTCAATGCCAGGTTCTTCCTCAGTCACTTGAAGAACCATCTTGCCTCCATTTTAAACTTCAAAGCCATCTTAGTAAAGACAAAATAGGCGCACCCCTGTTTATGGTTAAACCTCTGTTTCTCAGGGATTAGGCTATGCTCCATCTGTAATCTTAACTAGAAATGGCTCTGATTGTCTGATCCAGGAATGGCAATCATGTCTTTGTTCCAAAAAGTTGTTCATAATCATCTTGCAACCCTACCTGTTTCAAAAGGTTCTAGGACCACCTCTGACCGACTACCTTGTTATGATTACCTGTTGTCATGACTACCTTGTTGCACCCACCTTGCAACCCTGTCTTTGTTTCAGCAGGTCATCAAGACTAACTTGCTACACTTATGTTCTGCTCCTGTAATCCTGGATGTTTTTGCCTTCCAATCCCCCCCCATTTGGAAACCCCCTACCCTGAGCTAGAAAACCCTTGTCTTTCTCACATCCAATGCTGACCTCTTGAACCCCACCTTAGGGGGAGGCAGCTGCACGTGGATAAAACAGCTTGCTTTAATTAATTTGGCCATGATGATTTGGGTCGGTAGTCTTTCTCCTCCTGTCTTTGGGATTACTTTATTTTTTGAAACAAGGTCTCTCACTGAACCTAGGTAGCGCAGTGATTTGGATAGACTGGTGTTTTTCAGTCTCCAAGGAACTGCCTGTCTGCTTCTTCAGTGTTGGGGTAGCACTAAAGGGACCAGCTTTTACGTGGGTGCTGGGGATCAGCATGCAGGTCCTTCTGCTTTTATTAGCAAACGGTTTGCCAACTGAACCGTCGTCTCCCTACCCTGCCTATTTCTGTGGTGTTTGTAATGCCGGTTGCTTCTATAACTAACCATGTCCCGGCACTTTTACAGAACTGGTCTAGGCTGGCTCTCTTGCTGACATGACTGTCTTTCCATGGGCCAGCTCTCACCTACTCTCAACTTAAGTGGCTTAAGGGGGGGATTGGCTTTGTCTGGGCTTTAGGTAGGCGGTGACTCTGTCTGGTCAATAAGAAACTATTTCCTTAGCACTGTGATTGGTGATTGATTATGGGGTGGGCTTGTGTTTCAGACTGGACTAGTTTGGGAGGTTTTTTGTTTTTGTTTTTCTTAAATTATCAGGGACAAGGTCTCTTCTTTCTGCTTGGATCCCAAACTGAGGGGCTCTCATTCTGAAGCTTCAGGGGACCCGTCCACAGAGGGAGAAGTCTAGGGGTAGAAATGTCCGTCAATGCTTCATTTGAGCAGTTGGATCCAGTGGGAAGGGAAACTCTACCCTTGAACGTTTTAGTAACTGGAGCCAAAATATTCACTTTTTAAGTCATTTTGTGCTTGTCCCTAGCAAAGCAAACAATCCTACAAAGTCTTTATTCATTTGCTTTCCAAAGAAACTGTGGTGGGAGGAGCCGGAAATACAGAGTGGGCTCCCAAAGTCTTCCACGGGTCACCTTTTAAATGAGCTTTTTAGCCCTCAGCAACGAAGACCCTGAGACCTGATTCTTCAGCTCTCTGGCCTGAGGGATTTTCAATCCATAGCCAACTTCTATGTGCTACGTGTTTTTTCCATGAATCAGAGAAGAAATATGCAGCCCTGTAGCCACAAAGCAAGCGAGCCCTGCCAGTTCGCCCTTTGTGTCTTTCCAAGTCTTGTTTCTCCTGTGTCACATGGGAGTGAAGTGTCACAATGACAACCCGGCTGGATGTATCAGCCGCTGAAGAGACTACCAAGAAAAGACTTATTAACCAAGAAGCAAGTTCAATGGAAAAGAACGGCACAGAGTCAGGACCACGTCTCTATAACACATTTTCCGCTTTGTCAGGAAAACTCCTGGCTAAAGGCCACTTCTGAAAAATGTAAGAATATAATGGCTTTCCCCGAGGGCTGCTATGCCTTGGGTACGATGAAGGTTTGCCCACAGTCTCTCTTGTTGAAATAGGAGCGGCCCCGGCACCCGGCTGCCCGCATGGCTAGTTTATACCCAGAAATAATTACACGGAAACTGTATTCTTTCAAACACTGCCTGGCCCGGCTAGGTCCAGTTTCTTATTGGCTAGCTCTTACATATTGTTCTAACCCATTTCTAATATTCTGTGTAGCCCATGAGCTGGCTTACCAGAGAGGATCTTAACCTGCGTCTGTCTGGAG
>NW_026067963.1:1484091-1582686 GCF_014885135.2 Alexandromys fortis
TCCAGTTTCTTATTGGCTAGCTCTTACATATTGTTCTAACCCATTTCTAATATTCTGTGTAGCCCATGAGCTGGCTTACCAGAGAGGATCTTAACCTGCGTCTGTCTGGAGTGGGAGCATCATGGCGACTCTTCCTCTAACCTTCTTTCTCCCAGAATTCTCTTCTGTATACTCCGCCTACCTAATTTTCTATCCAATAAAATGGGCCAAGGCAGTTTCTTTATTAGTAAGAAATCATTCCCACATCACTCTCTGAAATCCAATGACTCACCAAGGTAAATTCTAACCCCATTTTAGATGGAGCATGAGGAGGGCACTAATCACTACCAATCTCTTTTCTTCTTGGTCCCCACAGGCAGACACTTCCGGGGAGTGAGTGCTTCCAGGTCAGAATTGAGACTCTCCTAGCTGTTTGCCTTGGACTAACCTTAGCTGTGGATGTCCTGTGACATAGCTCTGGTTGGTGAGATTAAGGGAAATCTTCTGAGGATTTCTGGAAAAGAGATGCTTTCTAGACAGGGATGCTGGCAGTTGTTTCTTCCGGTCTGGGATGTGGGTGTGAGGCTAGCAACGAAGAACCCACGTGGTAGTCTTGAGCTAACCACAAAGAAGAAAGACACCCTTGAGGGTTAGTGGGGCAGGAAACCAAAGACAAGCTAGCATCAACTGCAGGCACCCAATTCTGCAACTCTCACCTGTAAAGACACAAGGGAGTGCACCCCTCTCACCTGAGAAATATCCAGCTGTCACCTTCTAGAGGTGGAAGGCGCAGGACAGACAACCTGGGGGAGCTGGAAACACCTGAAGGGCTGAGAATACTCCCAACAGGCTGAGAACGTGCCCAAGGAGGCCGACAAACTGTTAGTGGGGCTAAGAGCATCCTTGAAGAGCTGTTTTCAGGAGGCGCTAAAAACACACCTCAGGGGCTGAGGACACTCTGGAGGAGCTGAGAACACACCACACAGGCTGAGAACACTTGTGAGGAGCTGAGAACGTTCTCGAGGGGCCGAGAACACTCCAGAAGGGCTGAGAACACTCCTGAGGTGGATGAGAGCAAGCCCGAAGGGCTGGTGAATACTGGTGAGGGATTTGTGACACTCCCAAAGAGGCTGAACATATACCCAAGAGGCTAAAGTCACTCCCGAGGGGCCGAAGAGAATGATTTCAGTGGTCTCTTCATGTGCTAATATTTACCCAGCCAGAGAGACTGAAGGACAGATGAGTCATAATGGCTGGTAGCTTGGGAGTCAAGCTGAGAGGATTAGTAATTTCCAAACTGTGGAGTGTGGACAAGGCTTGTAGGTGATGGGATGGGTGGAAGGTCCCTAGTCCCGCTGACTGAGGTAAGAACATCCAGGCAGAGGTGTCTTTAGGTAGAAAGCAGGGTTCAGTCAGCAGGCAGCTTGGGTTCTGAGGTGGCTGTGAGATGCCAGGGAGGACACAGCTCCAGAAGGATGCAGAGGTCCAGGCTACGGAAGAGAAGTGTTGAGTAGTCTTGGAGCAATCGGAAGCAGAAGCAGGTGAGGAGCACTAAGGGAGGATTGGTATGAAAGCAGAAGAGAGAACCAGGACAAGTCGGGGTTCAGGGAGGAGGCACTGGCTGTTTTCAATCTTGCAGAAACCCCATTACTAAGGCCCTGAACTCACTAAGATAAAACACACACACCCTCCCCACAAGAATCCCTCTTCTGCCTCTCTAGAGTTGCATCCCAAAGTCTCTTTGGGTACTGTGGCTTCTGAGTCCTCACAGTGAGGACACTCGGTGCTCACCTTCTGGTTGGTACCAGGCATTTCTGAACCCATTGCCTTTTTCCTATTTATCCTGGCAGCCCTGTAGTAGGGCCCTGGAGTTGAATGTCCCAGCACTGAGGTCTTTGGAAACTTCACATCTTCAAATAGCTGTCACCACAGTGGCGTTTCTCCCTCCCTGGCCTTTTCTGTTGAAAAGGAATATGACATTATTAATAAATGACATGATTTCCTTTGGGCGGGTTTGTTGGCAGTCTCAGCAGCATGCTCAAGCTGCTCTGAGCAGTGTTGGTTGTCAGGGACTCTAGGGGAAGTGGATCTGAGGGGGACTCTAGGCGGCCTGGCTCTCATGTTGGTTCCTCATCCCCATTTCTTTGTAGTTAAAACAAACACAAGACTTTGTCAACCTGTGTTTATCCTTGGCGATAAGCTGGGCATTCTCCCTTTGGCTTCATCTCTTTGAGCCAAAGAAAAGTTTTTTTCTAATGTGTGTGTGTGTGTGTGTGTGTGTGTGTGTGTGAGAGAGAGAGAGAGAGAGAGAGAGAGAGAGAGAGAGAGGTGTAGAAGCTAGAAGTTAACATCGGAATGTCTTTAGCTGGTGATCAACCTTATGTTTTGAGTCAGTCTCCTACTGAACCTGGATCTCACTATTTCTGCTAGACTGGCTGGCCGGGGAGGCCCTGAGATCCACTTGCCACCTCCTCCAGCCCCAGGATTACAGATAAACATCATCACGCCTGGTTTGTTCATGGACCCTGGGGGACGTGAACTCAAGTCCTCATGCTTCTTGCACAGCCAGTACGTGAACTGTGCCCCCTCTGAGCTTCGTGGGTTTCCGATTTGGATTTCAATGTGATGTTTACATTCTAAACTGGACAGAGACTCACAGGAGGGTAAGGTGGGTGGGGGTGGGTGGGAGGGGTGAGGTGGAATGGGTGGGTGGGAGGGGTGAGGTGGGATGGGGTGGGTGGGAGGGCGTGAGGTGGGATGGGGTGGGTGGGAGGGGGTGAGGTGTCTGCCATAAATTGGAACTGAGGAATTTAGGGAAAGCCAAAGCAACAAAGCAGCATTTCAGGAACAGGGAATTTCTCACAGCATTTTTCCAAAACAGTAGATTTCAGTTACAGTAGGAACATGGATGGTGGGAATGCTAGGGGTAGTGGGGGCGGAGGGCCTCAGCTTGTTTAAAAACAGCCCGGCTGTCAAGAGCGATGCAGCCGTGTAATACGCTAATCAAGGAAAGAAAGTTTTCATGCGCAAACACTTCAACGATTCACTCCAAACTGAGATCGTAGAGGGTGGTTCACTCACCAGCTTGGCACTCACCAACCTAAACGGCAGCCTTCTGGTGCCAGACGTATGCCAAGGTAAGCAGGCACAGCAGAGGGGCAGTCTGCAGTCTGTTTCTCTCTGCCTGGCAACGGGCATTCATGCAACTGAGGCAAATCCCACAAGGCTCTCAGCCCATCCCTCCGCAGCTGCCTTCCAGGAGAGCCGGCTGGGATGGAAGGCTCAGCTGGAGACCTGACGGTTCGCTTCTCTAGTCCCAAGTATCTGACCTCTCCCGACGTGGTTTCTAGGTATCGTCACCCCTCCAGCCACCCCTCTGATGCTGGGCTTGTGGCTCTGTGATGGCTGCCCCACCGGGGTCCTGCTAACTCTCTTGCCTCTGGCCAGGTGTTATTGGATGAATGAGCTGGAGGAGGGCTGAGTGAAAGGCCCAGGCGCATTTTCAGGAAACTGCATTGTAATCTGCTTTCCGGAGAAGAGATGTCATTTTAAAGGAATTTCCAGGTGTGTGTGTGCGTGCGTACGTGCAGGTGCGTACGTGTGTGTGGTAGGGAGAGATAACAGTAAGGCAGAGGAAGTTGGAGTAATAGGAAGAGGAAGATGAGAAGGAAAACAGTGGCTGCCGTTCTCCCAGGCACCCAGGATCACATGTTCACAGCTGTCCTTATCTACCATGGTCAAACTAAGACACTAAAGCAACTCAAAGGAAAATCGTCTTTCTCTCTCTTTCTTTCTTTCTTTCTTTCTTTCTTTCTTTCTCTCTCTCTCTCTCTCTCTCTCTTTCTTTCTTTCTCTCTTTCTCTCTTTCTCTTTTTCCTTTTCTTTCTTTTCTTTCTTTTCTTTTTTTCTGAGACAGAGTTTCTCTGTGTAGCCCTGGCCGTCCTAGAACTCACTCTATAAACCAAACAGGCCTCAAACTCAGAGTCCCCCCCCCCCACCGCCTCTGCCTTCTGAGTGCTGAGATTAAAGGTGTGCACCCCCCCCCCCATAACACTCAATTTCTACAAGCAACACTCAGTAATTCTTACAAGAGTCTTTATCCAGCAATCCCATTTTGAGGAATCTATAAAAGCTCTAGAATAATAAAATAACACTAGCCATCATGTATTGGACAGTGAGTGTGTACTGAGTGTGCATGTTGACCCATCCCTGGGAGCAGATCATAATACTATCATCACCCAGGACTGGTGGAACGAGGCCTTGTTAGGACCTCTGCTACCAGGAGATCTACACTGCTCGCCTGAACCCTCGCAGAGGATAGTATCCCTCGTGTTGCAAGGCTGTCAGTGAGAAGAGCAGGACCCCAAAGTCTTAGCCTTACATTCCGTGAGGAGAGGCCACACGCCACAGAACGCACTGTGCCTCCGCATCTGCGCAGGGTCCTCTCCCCTCATCTCTCAGACTACCCCAGTGTCTCCTTTTTCTGGGCTCCTTCAGTCTTCGCGGTTTCTTCCGTGGAGCATAGCGTCCAGCTCCTTTTCCCAGGCACAGTGTGTCACTCAAAAAATGTGGCCCAAGGGTCCAGCTCAGAATTATCCGGGGAGCGTCTGCAAGTGCCGGCCCACTGGATGGGAATTCCTGCTCCAGACTCTTGCTGGACTCTACAGTAGGAGAGAAAGCTCCCTGGTGTGAGTCTCCCAGGAGCAGGCACCTGTCTCACTGGGGTCCCAGTTGAGCACCCAGGAGGGAAATGAGAGTGAGGATGGAGAAACATTGAGTGTTAGTTGTGGGGTAACTGGAGAGGGTAGAGCGTGAGAGCTTTCGCAGGAGAATGGGACAGAAACAGGCATTCTGTCGCTGTCCTCTCCAGCCCCCCTTTCTCCTCCAGACACATACTTCAGTTGCAGAGTACAATCTTTTTGAAACTCGAACCCCAAACGCCAGAATGAGTAATTGGGTCTAAAGTGGGTCACGGGGAAGTGATAACTAACACACAGGCTATTTTAACCGCTGAATCAGAAATCTCTACACCACGTTATGAAATATACAGGAAGGAAAATAAACAGATGATAGGGATGGAAAGAACCCTATAATATTTCCATCCACCAATTCTGGCTTCACACACCCTCAGGGGACCGGAGGATGCTCCAACGTTACTCCTAAGAGCAGAAGGTTGAAGTGAAGTGGATAGGTAAGAAAAGTCCCAGAAGAGGTAGATGCCGCTGGGGATCACTTGACCCTCACCTAAGAGCATCCGTGGTCTGTGTCTTGGCTGCTCTGCTCCACCAGTAGACAGGTGTGCAGCAAAGCAAGAAGACCCCAAAATAAACTCAAAATAAAGACTTAAAAATCAACTTCATTTCTCCCTCCCTCATAGAAACAGAGCCTACCGAGCCTTCCTCTTCGAGATTGGCTGACTTCATGCATGTGTGTTGTTTGTGTGCGTGCGTGTGTGTGTGTGTGTGTGTGTGTGTGTGTGTAGCGGGTACATGTTTATCTGGTGGACATGGATGTGCATACATGTGGGAACCAGAGGTCAATCTTGGCTGTTGTTCCGCAGAAGCCAGCTATCTTGTAGGGCTTATCTCTGACAGAGGCTTAGGATGGATGGTTCACAAGTCCCAGGCATCCTCCTGTGTCCACCTTGCAGGCTGGAATTGCAAACATATATCATCACACCCTTTGTTGCTGTTGCTTTTAATTTAAATTTGGATTTAGGGGACCAAACACAGGCCCTTATGCATACACAGCAAACACTTTATGAGCTATCTCCCCAGCCCTAGAACTTTTTGTGATAAATATATGTACAATAATAAATATATTATCATCTGAACCATTCTTTTGTTGTTTTTAGACAAGGTTTCTGGGCTGGCCTAGAATTTGCTATGTAGAGCAAGAGGGCTTTGAACCCACACAGCGCTCCGATTGCCTTTGTCCCCCAAGAACTGGGGATAAAGCTGTGCACCACTATGCCTAGCAATTTTTATCATTCAATTTTTTTTTTTCAAGACTGGTTGTCCTGGAACTAGTTCTTGTGGACCAGGCTGGCCTCGAACTCACAGAGATCCTCCTGCTTCTGCCTCCTGAGTGCTGGGATTAAAGGCGTGTGCCACCACCGCCCACCTTCATTTTTTTTATCCTTCTTAAGTGTGCAATTCATTGGCATTAAACACATTCCTGCATGATCATCATGATTTTTAGAACTTTTTCTTTATCTACACAGGAACTGTACAACAAACAAAAACTCACTTTTTTTCTCGTCTCTGAGCTCTACTTTATACCCCTTTGAATTAGATCACTTTGTGTGTGGGGTGGCAGTGCTGGAGTGATGACTCATGGATTACAAGTGCTTGCTGCATAGGCAGTAGGACCAGAAAATCTAGGTGCATGTACAGCCATAACCTTAGTCTAAAGGGCTCAGGCAGGAGGATCACTGGAATTCATTAGTTACCTGCCAGAAAAATAAATAGGAGCTCCAAGTCCAATGACAAAACTCTGCCTCAAAGGAATGGGGCAGAGAATGATAAAGAGGATACCTGATGCTCATACATATATCACACTCACACATGCACACACACGCAAAACACATTCACACATACACCACACACATACATATACAACACATACACACATACCACACACAAATATACACCCCCCACATATACAACACATACATACATATACCACACACATACATATATACAATGCACACATGTATATACAACACATACACTACACACACATATACAACACGTATATACATACACCACACACATATACACCACACACATATGCACACACATATATACAATGCACACACATGTATATACACCACATATACACATACACCACATACACACATATACAGCATGCATGCGCACACACATATACATACACCACAGACACATATGCACACACACATGTATATACAACACATACGCCACATATATATACAGCATGCATGCACACCCACCCACACACCAGCATGTCTGAGACAGTCCTTCGAGGCCTGACAACTACAGGGCTGTAGGTGGACCTGCAGAAGTGCTGGCCTAAGCAGTGGCTACTTCAGAAGAAATGAACCCCGAGCTACTGAACCCCACATCTTACCCAAGGGGCTGCAGACAGACCTGTCCTTTGCTCTGGAGGAAAATGCTGTCTTTCAAGGTTCCGAGCGAGGCCTCCTCTTGCTTTAGAGATGTGGTAAATTTATCTTCCAAGGCTGTGTGTCACCCACGCATACTTGGAAAGATGGTCAGTATCTCTAGTCACAAGTTACACAGAGATGTGGGAGTGGGCAGAATTATCTCCAGGAGTCTCCTTTTCAGGGACTTCCGTCTGTGTTTTGGTCAGGGCTATGTCACGTGTCTACCCTCTAGTCAAAAGAGAGAGGCATGAAATTGAGTGACCTGGGCAGATCGATGCTGCAGTAAAAGCACGCTTCTGTCTGCAAAGAGGTCGGTGAGACTGGCGCATCCTCGGAGCAACGCAAGTTCTGTGCCCGAGTGGTTTTTCATCTGTGCGACCTTTTCCCATGCTACAAAATAAAATCAAATCACAGCTTATCGATTTGTCCAGAAGTAACTTGCACAACTCAGACATAAAATTTGTACCTGAAGTCCCAAGCAAGTACCCTTTTATTGGTTTTGAACAAGTTATTTGACTTCGCGGAAGTGCAGTACACAGTTTCAAGGCCAGCTGAGTAACGTCTACCTGTAGGGTTCACAGGGGCAGAGTGTTTGCCTAGCATGGGCAAGCCCGGGGTTTAGTGGTGGTGGTGGGAACGCAGGTCACATGGTGGTCTTGAAAATGATCTATTTTTGGTGTTTTTGAAACAAGATCTCCCTCTCTCTCCACGTAGCCCAGGAAGGCCTTGACACCCTTCCTGTCTTCTCCCTCAGGCACCTGAGCTGAGATTACAGGCCTGTACCTACTATCCCACTTGGTTCAGTCTTTGTAATCAAGAAAAACTCTGTCATAAAAGGTCATCCAATTTTTGGATTATCTATAGTTAAACACACACACACACACATACACACACATACACACTACCTTGAGAACAGATAGGTGGTTGGAAAGAGATTTATAAATATGCCTTTTCTGGTATCATTTATTTTAAGAGTATTTTTTTTTCACCCCATGACAGTCACTTGAGGCTGACAACGTTTCCATGGTAACCACGTTCTCAGGGGGAAGAAAGAAAGAAAGAAACTAAACAAAACAAAACAAAACAAAAGAACCCCACTAATTGCTGGCAAATATCAATCTTTCAATGTCTCAACACCTTTGATTACAGCATTGGCTCCCCATGTAAAAGGGCTTCTTCATTTTAGGACACGGGCCATGCCCAGAGGCAAGGAAGCCCTCTTTGGATCTGGTACTGGGAGTGGGTGGGTGAGGAGGACCCCAGGGGGAATCTGACTCAGCCTACAGGCTATGGTTCACTTCCCCCACCAAAACGTCTTTGTTTCCTTTTCAGCAGCACGGTGAGCTCGGAAGCTGTCCCGTGCCAACATGGAAGGGGCGGGGAAGGCTGGGAGTGAGCATGCCTTTCCCAGAGGCCCGGAAGTTTGCAAATGACTTTTCAAAGCCTTTGCTACATGATTTTGAAATATAAATGCTCCTCTCAAGAAAGGGAGGGAAACTTTTGAATCAGGGCCACGCAATTTGGTTGATTCAAATCTGAGTCAAGGGGCATCATGGGAGTAGTGGGCAGGACTAGAGCAGGGCGGTTGACGGGAGGTTTGGTCTCTTCTGCACTAATGGGAAGAGAGCATTGCTTTCAGCAAGGTTTCTGAGTGTGTGAGAGGGGGGGGGAGGGAGAGGGAGAGAGACAGACAAAGAGAGACAGAGACAGAGACAGACAGAGAGAGAGAGAGAGAGAGAGAGAGAGAGAGAGGGAGAAGGAGGGAGGGGGCGGGAGTGGGGGTGGGGGGAGGTTTGTTAGAGGGAGCAACTTTGAAAACTTAATTTTCCTTGCCAAGAGCTAATGGGCCGTCTGCAGTGTGCATGAAATTACATTCTGAGCAGCCGAGAGAAACCAAAGGGAGGCCTCTGCGGAGTGAATTTGGCATCCATCTATCAGCTCCATGTGAGACAATCTGGAGGCTCTTGCCCGTAACCAAGAAAACAAACAAAAGCCCCGCGAAGCTTCACTGGGCAACAATCGGTCACTGGAAAGGAACTGGAACCAAGAGAGAGTTACTTGCGTTCCATCCACGAGTCTCTTAATCACAGGAGCTGATAGTGAGGCAGGATTCTTCCCGTTCCTTTTAAACTTAACTAAATCAGCACAGAGGTGTGGAATTAGGAGAATCTGCACACAGATCACCCAATCTCCTGAGCAGAATAAAGGGATTCCAGAACTATCATCTTCTTATCCTTGTCCCGTGTTTGCAGAGGTGAATGTGTTTTTGTGAAGTGCAGATCTAGGAGACAATACAGTTGTAGAAAATCCTTCATTCATCCCCACAGCCGACCTTTGTGGTGCTCTGGTCACCAACCAGTTCAGCACTGTTTGTTCTCTCGGACTTCCCAGTGTAAGATTTGACTGGGTGCTCATCCTCCCTCTCCAAGAAGGTGAATGTGACAGCTAAAACAGGAATTAGGTGACTTGTACAATACCACACAGCTAAGGTTACAGTGTAAAAATGACACGCAGGGTCACTCTAGTTTTGTGACTCAGGAGTGTCGGAGCAGAATGCTAGAGCATAAAGGAGAGAGGAAATCGGACTGTGGCAAACTGTAGGGAAAGGCCGAGGCTCTTAAGGCAAAGACAGCGCACCTTCTCATCAGAGATGTGTGGACAGCACCCACCCCCTCCCCAGAGGTCTAGCCAGGGTTTCTTTGCTGCCAAGCTCACTTGTTCCCTGCTTACTGGGGTGGCTGCAGCCATGGAGAGAAGCCCAGGCTGCAGGCTGTCCAAAGCCTGGCTGGTTTTCTCTTGTGCCAACAAGGCAGAAGAGGGAACCATTTCTTGATAGGTTCTCCTTCAGATGACTTTCCGAGGTGAGTCCTGGCTGTCTGGGTGTCTGTGCTTCTCAGCAAATCCTCTCAGGCTCCAAAAGGACTCATCCTCTGATAAGCATCCAGTTCCTCAGTGCCCTGGCATTCTGGTCCTGGGGGGTGGGGGCAGGGATGGGGCAGAATCCATCCCAGTGTTCTTTTTCTGCAAGGCTCCTGTTGGGCTAACAGTGGCGATGTCTGAATACCAAGCATCTTATCAGCAAAATGCACCCCAGTTTATGCTGCCTGCTGTCCCCCGGGAATGGAGCTCTGTTTAATCCAGACAATGAGTGTGGAACTGGGATGTGATTGTCTGGTGTTGGGAGTTAGAAAGCTCAGGCTGACGCCTTTCTCTAGAGTTTCTTTACCTGCCCTTCATTGGAACAACTTCAACCTTGTCAGTATTAATCCTCTGGATATTAAAGCTAAGACAAAGTCTCCCACCCCACCCCCAGCACAGTATGACAATGTTTTGATTTAAAAAATACATGGACACCTCTAATAAAGTAGATAAGTAGATTAATTAACATGGTTAAAAAAAAACAATATCAAGCCCCATTGGATGAATCCACAGTATGAAATCTCTAAGGTTTGGTTTTAACCAATGTTTGAGCACACAGGTTAGCTATTCCTCTGAAGATGTGATGAAAAGGAAACATCACAATTGGGGATAATTGTTCACATCTGCTCGGCGAGGCTTCTACTTGAAAGGACAATGTGAAATTATGGGTTACAATAGCTTTCAGTGTGTCATGAAATTCGAGACAGGAAAATTCAGGTCAATGAAAGGCGCCTACTTGGAGAAGATAGTCCCTCCAGGAGGACCCAAGGTAACAGGCTTTGCTGGCAGACATCGTTCTCTTCTTTGATTATTTGGCTTTCACCCAGGTGAGGTGGGAGGAACAGGCGCAGACTCTAGTGAGACAATAATAATTCCCTTCACCGTCGTCTGCCTGCCTTATTTGTGCATCTCATCGTGATTGCAAGGCTGTCTGTGGCACCCCCAAATGTACAGCGAGGGGCCTGGAGGCCTTGACAGAAGTACAAAGGAACCCATCCCCCGGCTCCCACTGTCCCCAACAAAAGCATATCTTGACATCCTTGGTGCTTGGAGACAAACCTCTCCTCAGCTCCTGATGCTGACCACAGACTTTAGGCCCAACCCAGGGGACTGAGAAGGTTAACAACCACAGTCAGAAGCCAGGTACAGAAGAATGATCGGTACCTGGAAAAACACAGTTCTCGGGAAAGATGCGAACAGAGATAGGGGATGTGCATGGGCTCTGGCTGGGGCAGGTTGGGCAGGCTGAAGTGTGCTGTGAGTTGATTCTCGGGCTCACTGGGTAGCCCAGGGATTGCCAGTGATGCTACTACATCTGGCTTAGAAGCGGGGAGTCTCATGAAGGCTAAAGGGGTCTAGTTAAAGAGGGCAGATGCTTAGTGAGTGGTTATAAGCAGATGGATTAGAAGATACTGGTTGGGGACCCTTGTTGAAGGGAGCTCAGCTTTTGATGGCACGGGCCTATGGTGAGGGCAATCTCTGCTAGAGTTGGGTCTGTTTGGAGGAGTCCAAGCTGGAGGTCTGAATGCAGAGGCCAGGCTTGCTTGTTCAGTAGGGCGAAGCAGAGGCTGCTGGTTGCTTACCAAGATCCATTCTCTCCTTTCCCCTTGACACAACCAGATTTTGATGTGGCAGTGTGCTTGGCTGAAAGATTTGACAGCCACGCTGGCAGTTTGAGGCACCAAACCAGTAAGGTGCGAAGCAGCTATTTTGGGGTGAATCTTCTGAAGGGACTGTGTAAGAAGGGATAGACTGCGGACACACCCCTGCTCCCCTTTCTTCCTGGGACAGGTCGATTAACGGAATAGCTGTGAGTCTAGCTGCCATGCTGTGCCATAAAATTGTCTTGAAGTAGGAAGTCACACATGGAGGACGGTGAGAGAAAGGACAGAAGCAGCCTGCAGCCTTGGTGACACTGGAGGTCCCAGACCAGGCAGACACCAGCCCTCCCTGAGGGAGCCACAGCTTTCTGTTGAACCACGGTTACGTCCTCACTTACTGGGAGCCACAGAGCTAGGAATCCTGGGGGAAACTTTAAGGAGTGCAAAGCCGTGATTAGTTGTTGAAGAGAAATAAGCTGAAAGGTAAAGGCGAGTTTAAATGGCCAAGTGTAATCCCTGAGTCAAAGCCTAAGAAGGAAGCAAAACATTGTACACTGTGGTATCCTGTATGCATTGGGCTTAAACAAAAAGCAAAAAGAAGCTCTGCCCTTTCACATATTCTGAGAGATCCACAGGCTGGAGGCAGGGCCTGAACAAACCAATGAGGATCCTTTTCGTGCATGTGTGCGTGCATGCTTGCATGCTTGCATGCCTGTGCGTCCATCACCAGCTGAGCTGCCTCTCCTCCACTCCTTCCCAGCCTCTTCTGAGACAGGATCTCACAGCCTAGCCTCGGCTGACCTCTGTGTCACAGTTCTCATCTTCCCGCCTCAGCCTCCAGAGTCCTGCGATCATTTGCGCCTGGTTTCTGTCTTTCAGTCTACTGTGGTTCCAGAGTTTGTTCCCAGGCTGCTTTTACCGATGATCAAAATATGGCTGGTAAAGGGGACTCCAGAACAGAGGGGGCTCCCTCCCAGACCCTGGATTAGGCACAAACCACACCCGAACACCTGTTTCCACAGAGAGATCCTTTATTAAGCGGGGAAGAAAAGCTAAGTGGCTGCTGTCTGACTTAGGCAGAAACACGGCAAATGACACTGCAGGTGTAATTTTTAAGAGAAGAGGGTAGGCGTGTTAGAATGGGCTACACGAGGTGGTGGCACAGGAAATAGGGGCCAGGGAAAAGGGGACAGGTGTAGTTGTCTCAGGGAGACAAAGGACTGCCCTCTGGATTGAGAGGGGACAGATGTGGCACATGGGCAAATGGCGGTTTATAAAGGTAAAATGGGAGGCTCCATGTTAGGATGAGGTGTTTAATTTTAATTGGGCATGTTAATTAGGTGAGCCAAGGGGGGCTTTTGATTGCTGGATCTTGGTGGTCAGCCTCAGGAGGAGGAAGTGGCCAAATAAGGGTCTAGACCTTGGTGGCTGGCTTTGGCCAGAGGTACATGTTTGAGTGGGCTAGTGTCCCTTCAAGAGGTCTATAACTCAGATAGTTACACAGCATGGCACCAGGCTTGGTCAGGCCCAGCTGAGCTGCCAGCTTCCCAGCAGTGTGGTCACCGCCACCACACCTGTTCTGCCATCTGCCTCAGTTGCCTCAGACTCCCATTAGGAAGATCGCACAGTGAAAGAGGAAGCACTTATTGACAGTGGTCCATCATCAGCCCCTTTATTACAGCTGTGTCCCTGGAAGTACCGCGACGTGGAGAGCTCTGTCGTTGAGCAGATGTGATGACCTTAGGGGGTTAACATTTTCCAAGCCTCGTTTTCCACATCTGTGAAATGGACTCATAACAAACATGTTGTTTAAACTGGCATTTAAATTTTTTTTTTTTTTTTTTTTTTTTTTTTTTTTTTTTTTTTTTTTTTTTTTTTTTTTTTTTTTTTTTTTTTTTTTTTTTTTTTTTTTTTTTTTGGTTTTTCGAGACAGGGTTTCTCTGTGGTTTTGGAGCCTGTCCTGGAACTAGCTCTTGTAGACCAGGCTGGTCTCGAACTCACAGAGATCCGCCTGCCTCTGCCTCCCAAGTGCTGGGATTAAAGGCGTGCGCCACCACCGCCCGGCCTGGCATTTAAATTTTTTAAGTATGTTTATGTTGCTATGTCTGTGATGAGGATTAAATGTGATAATACAGGTAAGATGTTTGGCACAATTCTGGTACCATGACAAGTCAAAGTTAGTGAAAGAGGAGGGGAAGTTTTTTTTTTTTTTTAACCTCATTCAGTTCTGCAAAATTGGGATTCTGTGTGAAGTCACCCTTAGGAGGTATTCCACCAGCTCCCCAGAACCCCAAGAGAAGATGGACAGCTCTTTGTCCAAGAGAGAGGAAGCAAGGAGAGGTTCCATAAAGGTATTTTGATGCTAGGGTTATTCAAATACCGGCAATGGCAACCGGACTCTAAGGGTATCTATATGGAGACGAGAAGGTTTCCCTGTCTTGGGGTTTCACAAGTTTTCTTTATGTGGTCATTTACACCACCTGCAGAGCCACAGAGAGGACATTACCCCTGTTCTAAAAGAGGTAAACTGAGGCACAAAGAAGTCTCCACATATATGTGCATCATCACCTCCCTCCTTTCCTGCCTGCCTGCTTGCCGCCGTGCTTCTCACCAGGACTGTCTTGGACATACGCTCTGAAATTGTGAGCAGACTCCCAAATAAATGTTTCCTTTTATAAGCTGTCTGGATCACAGTGTCTATCCACAGAAACCGAACAGTAACTAAGACAATAGCCTAGAGGGCCTCGTAGGAGTAGCAAGCTGTAGAGGTGCCGAGAAGCAGCTCCCCAGAACTGTACCCCTAAACTTAGAGCTTGCTTCCCAGTGACACCCAAACTTAAGAAAAGTAGAACACAATGAGAGACACACGAACTGCTCATCACTAGCCAGGATGTGGCAGAAATCTTTTGGAAACCACAATGCTGCCATTTGCCGCTACTTCAAGTAAGTGATTAGTGGGTTTCAATTTTAAAATAAGTAAGCCAACCAGCCACTGACCCTTCTCTGCATTGGCTGCTGTCATCATACTCAATCAGTGCCTGTAGGCATATCATTGTGTTCTGGACACCGTCATCAGCAGCTGGCAGTCGCTCACACTGTGCTTGCTTAAAGTTGCTGTTAATGGATGGTTGGACAGCAACTTCTTTCTTTGACTGGTGTAATGGCAACTCAGGACTGAAAAGAAAAGATTGCTTACAGCTTACGTTTCTTCCTGGGAACAAGAGACTCTGACGTACAATATGGACCGACCTTCAGAACTGTTTTCATTTCATTTTCCATGATTTTTAATTAAACATTTTAAATAAGATTAATTTTAACATTTTTTTTTTTAAATTGGCGTATGCATTTGGATGAAAGCGGGTGAGACAAACCACCTCTGCAGAAGAGATGGCCCCGAGTGGCTGCTGGATGTCGCTGCCCTGCATCTTCTGAAGAGCGGGCGCACTCTGCCTTTCTCACGCCCAGCCGGGAAAACACAGCTATGGCAAAGAGGTTCCAAGATGGCCTCTTCAGCGGTCCCCTAGACGGTAGGGACGCCTGGTACAGCTCTACAGTTTGGGACCACTTCATAGGCTGACCATCTGTGTACTTTAGAGTTTGGTTTAGAATTTGTCACAAACACCTTTATCAGCCTGCAGGTCTCCCGAGGGTTCATCAGGCTTGCCATGACTTAGACTGTGAGGATCAGAAGCTAAGAGTCACAGAAATAAAAACCATTAGTGTCTGGTGACCTGAGATATTGAGCATATGTATACAGTTTCTCTGCATGTACTCAGCCTAAGCATACACACATGCCATCTTGAGTACAGTGACTTTAATTTTTCTCCTTAATTTTTTACACACATTTGTGTGAGCACAAACACTTCTACCCACTAAGCCTCAGATAGATCCTATTTTTAAAAATTAAAACATTCACACACCTATTCTAGGATAATACATAAAAATTAGATAGCGCACCAGCCTTAGTCCATTTGGGGCTGATATAACAGAATATCATAGACTCAGTTACTCACAAAGAGCCAAAATCATTTGGCAGGATTCCCAGAACCTACTTAAAGACAGAGGGAGAGAGCCCGCTCCACGAGCTGTCCGCTAACCTCTGTATGTACGTTACATACAGACAATATGCATACACACAATAATTAATAATGATTTTTTTTTTAGAGAATTCATTTGGCTCCTGGCTCTGGAGTCTGGGACGTACAGGCAGCCCAGACTGCAGCTGTTTAGTTAGGGTCTCCCTTCAGCATCGTAACATGACATGCGGGAGCCAACCTACTACAACCATGATCACGGGAGTGGGCTTGTTAAAAGGTCTTGTAAAGGTCCTTTGCAAAAGTCCTTTTAATACCTCTTTTTGTTTGTTTGTTTTATTTTTTGAGATAGGGTATTGCTCTGTAGCCTGGGCTGGATTTAGACTTACTAAGTCACCCAGCTTGGCCTTGAACTCAGAATCTTCCTGCTCTAGCCTTCTGAAGGCTGGGGTTTCAGTTCTGATGACTCCCTGGACCGTTCGCTAGGCATTAAGTTCCCAGTACGTGGATGCTGGGGGCGAGTTTCAACCACAGTACCATTTCGATCCCAAGTATAGCCCTTCGCCACCCCCGTGAGGGAGCAGGATTTCTGGATAGAAAGAAAAAAGTAGGGAAGCCAGAGACTAAGGTATGGGGAGACACTGCAGCATGCCCAAGGCAGGTGGGGACTCTTGTTGAGCATTCCTGTGAAGAACCTAAGCCTACGTTAAAGGGTTAAAGGTAGAACCTAGAAGAGCCTCGGAGGGCATTGTAAACTTCAATGAGGAAGAAACATTCTTCCAGACAATTCAGGCTGGGAAAATACAGTCTTTGAAGTAACTCAGACTTTGAAGTTCTTAACTCACCCTCCTGAGGAAACTGGGAGGCTCCTAGTGGTTGAAGCCAAAGTTCCATGGAGCAAAAAGAGCCAAGCAGCTCCTGGCAGGAAGCTAGGCTGAGTCGCTTTGGTCAGTTGGAAACCTGTCAGTGTTCCTCCTCTGAGGGCAGGGCAAGAGGGACTATGGGCTGTGCTTCAGCCCAGGGTTAGATTCCCTCCACCCTTACAGCAGGCAACGGGGGTGGGATGGGGATGAGGTTATGGAGGAGCAGGAGGTGGGGGGTCACCATGGAGGGTTTCAAACTCACAAAGGCTTTTCCGCTGAGGGGAAGACGAGGGCGAGGGCCTAGAGAACAGGCCCCAGAGATCCTAGCCTTGTGGTTTTAATTACCCAGCTAGTCATTGGTTTACCATCATCCAACTTTAATAAGCTGGACTGTGGCCTGTGAGAGGAAAAAGAATTACCCACGTTTATTTGTGTTTTGCCACCACGGGCTACGGAGCAGCCCGAGGTAGGATCCTCTAAGGCCACCAAACCTGAACAGGGGTGGGTTAGGGACCCTGGGTGGCCTATCTTTTTTATCTTTGTAGTCTTGAGCGCATGACCCCAGGCACTAGCCCATCCAGTTAAGCTGGAAAAAATTTAAGAGCCAATTGTTTATAAACTGCTCAGGCAAAGACTTCAGAGCACAGAGCCTCTGAAGGCAGAATCCAGATTTTCAAGCCCTGAAGGAGGATGGTTTGGGTGGGGGGCTGGGACCCTGATTGCCCTCAGATTGCTCACCCAGTTTTACTCAAGAAGCAACAGTCTCCATGGCCCCTGAAGCCCTGTCAATGCCTGGGGAGGAATGAGTGCGCCCCGCTGGCACCCTCTAGGGTAGAGATCCGCAGGGTTTTGTGCCCCCGACCTTGGAGCAAAGCCTGAGCCCAGAGCGCCAGCTGAGCTTCAGCCTCCACGTCGAGAAACCTGATCCTCCCGACTGGAACACTCCACCCCTCTGGCTTTTCACAACAGGGGCGCCTGCTCCGGGGCTGGCGCAGCTCTGCTCAGTCTCCTGGCTTCAGCTTCCCTCCTGAGCACCTGATGGCTCTTGGTTCACTGCTGTTATATCTGTCTGGGTTTTCATTTCCACCATTTCGCTGTAGCTGCTGTGACCCAGCTCCCGGGCAACACTATGGACGCCAAGGCCGCCGGGCTAGCAGGAGAGGAGACCTCCATCTGTCAGCATCTGAATACTTTCCTGCACACACAAGGCTCCAGGCTACCTGTGCTATTTTGGTTTCCTTGACCGGTGCAAACCAGAGGCACCGGCCAGGCTTTTCCTTCTGAGAAGCGGCTCACCACCTGCGCACGTCAGGAGCTCACCACACTGGTTTCTCTCTGAGGCCACCTTAGCGGTGACTTCCTGAAGCTCCAGCCAACTTCCTGTTGTCTTCACATTCTGTTCACCTGGGTTCTTAAGGTGTTGAAATAAGAGCGGCGGGGCTGCGTCCCCAACACCCCGGCCGCTTGGCTAGCTTATGCCCGAAATAACAACACACAAACTGTATTCATTTAAAGAACTGCTTGGCCCATACTCTAGCCCTTATAGGCTAATTCTCGCACCTGGTCTAGCCCATTTCTAATAATGCGTGTAAGCACCCCAAGGTGCGCTTACCGGAAAGATTCTAGCCTAAGTCCATCGTGGGTTGCAGCTGCCTGGGAGAGCTGAGCATGGCGTCTCTGCTCCAGCAGAGCTGTCGGGTCTCTCCGGGAGCAGAGCAGAGTCTGACCTCACTTCCTCTTCCGCCCAGAATTCTATTCTGTTTACTCCTCCCATCTATGTTCCAGCCATGAGGCCAAGCAGCTGGTTTATTATAACTTAACCAATGAAATCAACAGATTGATATATGACACTCCCACATCACTTCCCCTTTTTCTGTTTAAACAAAAAAAAAAGGCTTTAACTTAACATAGCAAAATTACATATAACAAAACAGTTATCAAGTAAAAATTACAATAATCTATATCATAACTAAGAAAAACTATAACTATAGCTAACTATTCTTAACTCCATCAAACAGTCCAGAAAGATACAATATTACCTAAACAAATAAGAAATAAGCAAACTCTCAAACTCTAGAAATGACAGAGACATCTCACTGCCTGGACAGTCACCCAAAGTTCCTCTGTACCGTTGGGGCATCCATCTTCAGCCTAGAGGCCCATAGTTTCCAGCAGACATTTCCACAAAGCAGGAACTTTCAAAGGCAGTCACTATCTGCTTGTCCTGAAGAATGTCTTGCAGACTCTTTCATGAATCAGGAACCCCGAAAGATCATCTCACCTTTAGGCAAGTTCAGCAGTCCTCTCTCTGCGGGTTCTCTGTGTCCAGTTTATGCAATAGTCCAGGCAAGAGCAGTTTCTTGCCCAAATGGCTATCAAACTCCATAAGGATCCTCTTCGATGCCCATCTTCCTCTTGAAGTAGATTGGTGCTGCCAGGAGCAGAGTGTCTCATTGTCATGAAAAGTCCTAAGTTATTAAAACATTTAAAATGCCATATTCTATAATCTTTGAAAAATATGAAGAATGCCTATCTAAAATATATCTATGCACATCTAGAAAATCTTAACTAACATGACTACAAACTTAACTATTATTAATGATTATTCATTAACAACCTATATACATTACAAAATTAACCTTAAATTTAAATCACTAAAGCAAAATCCATATCAATGTAAATTATTCATACCTATATCATCTCCCCCTTTAAATGTAAAAGAACATTTATAAACAATATTTGGGAACATGGGCGCAGTTTTTTCTCTCCAAACTGCTTCCTGCTGAATGGGGGCGTCGTTAATTAGGTCTTTCATGGTATAACCTGTGTGCTAGTTTCATCTCAGTTGGCAGTTGAGCGAAGCAATTTTCTGAAGGTATTCACAGCAACCGTTCAGGAGGGCGTGGTCCATCATACCATATCGGAATAGAAGAAATGAACAGGGTCTCATCCTCTGTGAAAACAAAATAAGAAACTCCTTTCCAAAGTATCATGTCCTTAGATCCAAATTTCAAAGTCAAGGCATCAAAATCTCTACGATGGATTAGTTCAGCAGCATTTATAAACAAATATCTTTTAGCATCTGTTGCTCCTTCCTCAGCATTCAAACAATTCAAAGAGAGCATAATAGTATACAGTATCAAGATTCTCTGTGTATTTTCCATCTTTGTACGCTTTATTTTAACCTCTATTTCGTTTATTTTTACTTTTATTTTATATTCTCTGTATCTTTTTGACCTGGAATAACTCTGTAGACCAGGCTCTCCTTGAACTCTCAGAGATCCGCCTGTCTCTGCCTCCCAGGCATTGGGATTAAAGGTGTTTGCTACCACACCTTGAACTCACAGAGATCTGTTTGTCTCTGCCTTCTAGGCACTGGGATTAAAGGCGTGTGCTACCACACCTTGAAGTCACAGAGGTCAATCTCCCTCTGCCTCCCAAGTGTTGGGATTAAAGGCGTGTACTACCACACACAACTTCTCTTTTTCTTACTTTTTTTTTAAAACTTTTAACTTTTAGCTTGCATATATTTTTAACACACTGTAAATCATTTAAACATTTTCTTTATCTTTGAATCTCTTTACTGTATATCTCTCTTTTTCTGACCACACGAGCCTTTAAATTACTGAGCAATATGAGTAGGATTAAAGCCGTGGCTTTGCCAGCTAGATCCAGTCCATTCCTTAGCTTTCCAGCCTCATGGCGGAGATACAGGCTGTAGCCATGTTTATAGCCACAATTCTATGGCGTTTCAAGGTCCCTGCCAGCCAGCGAGCTACAACAGACAACAGTCAAGTCCTCTCTCGGTAGTTGGCCCTCCTGCCTCAGTCAGAGTTTGCCCTGGCAGGACGGCCCAGAAAGCCGGCATTTTTAAACAGCACAGCTTTTTTCCTGCTACGGCTGAAAACCGAAAAGCATGCGTTCAGCTTTTCACCAACACCGTTTAAGTGTTTCGTGGCAGGACCTCTTAATGAGCTGCAGGGTTTTGCAGCTGAAGCTGAGTCAGGAAGCCTCTCTTAGATGAGAGCGCTTGCTTGCCTCTAGCAAGCAGAGTAGACCCAAGAAATTTGTGCTACCAAGAAAACATGCTTCACTCCATTCTTTCCCAAGCTTTCTCAGGCTTTTTGTGGATTCAGTTAGCCTCACGTTTGGGCACCATCTGTTGAAATATGAGCGGCGGCGGGGCTGCGTCCCCAACACCCCGGCCGCTTGGCTAGCTCATGCCCGAAATAACAACACACAAACTGTATTCATTTAAAGAACTGCTTGGCCCATGAACTCTAGCCCTTACAGGCTAATTCTCGCACCTGGACTAGCCCATTTCTAATGATGTGTGTAAGCACCCCAAGGTGCGCTTACCGGGAAGATTCTAGCCTAAGTCCATCGTGGGTTGCAGCTGCCTGGGAGAGCAGAGCATGGCGGCTGTCCGGTCCCTCTGGAAGCAGCGCAGAGTCTGACCTCACTTCCTCTTCCGCCCAGAATTCTATTCTGTTTACTCCTCCCATCTATGTTCCAGCCATGAGGCCAAGCAGCTGGTTTATTATAACTTAACCAATGAAATCAACAGATTGATATATGACACTCCCACATCATTAAGGTGTTTCAGTTCAAACAAGATGCAGGAGCAAGCTGGGCCTGATGGCACGTGCACTTGGAGACTGCAGTCGGGCTAGTTTGGGCTTCATTGGAAGATTCTGTTGTGAAAAAACAAAAACCCAATCATTTAAACAAACAAAAGCAACAGGAAAACAACACTGCATAGGACTTTTTGACTGCTGGGTCCTGGGTGTCACATTGCACTGGATACACAGGTCCCCAAGAGTACTCTGGAGGAGACAGTGTGCTTAAGTCATCGAAGGTGAATTTCACCTAACAGCAGTCCAATCTCCCCCGCCGAAAAACCAACCAACCAAAACCCACCAACAACAAAGAATTCCATCAGCAATTAAATGTACGACCCTGCCTATTTATCTCACTCTTTGTGATTCCAAAACACAGATTTATATACTAAAGGTTCTGAGGGGTCTTATTCCTGTTCTTTTCCTTTTGAAGCCCGGCATGATTCTGACCACAACGTTTTTCACTTAATACCTATTTATAACCTCAAAGACCAAGTTAATGTCTTTTGGACTGTATTTTAGGAAATTATCTAGCAGTAGTTTTCAAACCTAGGAGGCCCCTGATGCTTTAAGAGTGTTAGGACATAATAGCATTTTGGGTTGTCACAAATCTTATGAAGTGCTATTGGCGTTTTGTGTGTGTGTGTGTGTGTGTGTGTGTGTGTGTGTGTACACGTGCAGGGAGCAACAATAATAAACTTCCTGCAGGGCAGCCTGGTGTTAAGCCAAGTCCCAAGTGTCACTTCATTCCGTGGTACACTGGGGAGCAGGATTAGATGTGTACTTAGTACAGTGTTTTGAAGGTCTCTGTGATTCCGACACCCCTTGCTGTCATTTGGGACCCCCTCCTTGCTTTTTGTTAGGTGCTGGCAAGGACCTTTGAGTCCTGTTCCACCCCCACCCTCCATTCTTCGGTTCCTGGAGAGGGTCCAACTTGGGTTTTTGTGGGTCCGAGCCCATTTGGAGTTGGCAGAAGCAACCAAAGGGCTTCGGTCTGTGGCTTCATCTATTCTGGTGGAGGAAAAAAAAGGGTGCGGTTCAATTGGTCCCTGGGGAAGGCTGGGGACGTTACTTTATTATTTAAAAAAAAAACCAACAACATTAGCCTCTCAGTGGAAAGGAAGACTCCGTGGCTCTAGCCTTAGAGAAAGCACCTGGTACCACGCCAAGGTCGGGAGACTGGAGGAGAACCGTGAGAACAGAGTGGACTTCCCCATCTTCCCAGAGTAAGGCAACAGCAGCGGGGAGGCCCCCAACACACCGAGTTTGCAGCTCAGAATCACTTAACTCGGGTCAAAACAGAGAAGGTCCATGGCAACTGGCGAATGTGCCCAGAGAGGCAGCGTGTGTTTTATGAAAACAAAGGGGTGGCTCCCGGGCCAGCCGCCCGGGGCTGGGGGCGGACCTCAGGCCTGGAGCCCGCGAAGCTCGCTGCCCGCCCTGAGCACAGTCAGGCTATCCCAGGAGCCTAGCAGCTGCAGGGTCCCCGCGGGGCGCCCGCGGGCCGCAGGTGCAGTCTGGAGCAAGATGCCGGGGAGGAGGTGCGCAGTCGACCTGCCTGATTCTGGGTTCCTGCTTTCGACGGAGGAAGTCGACTGCCACAGAGCTCAGAGCAGGAGGGCAGCCCAGGGATGTTGGCTCGTGGATTGTTTGGACGCTTGCCTCTCTTTGCTTCCTTCCCGAGCAGGTCAAAGGGAAGCGAAGGCCTTTAAAATTTTTTGGAAGCGATCTTTAGGGCAACGTTCTACCAAGTGTGACGTGCAATAGCCAGATTTTGCAGACACAGACACCGAGCTCCTGGAGAAAGGGTTTTAGTTATCTTGGCTAGTTGCCAGGCCAGGAGACCTGCTGCTTCTCCTGTTTGGGCCTGAGATCTCTCACGGTCATCACTCTCTCCCCTTTATAAGTTCCCTACTGAAACACATTTAAAAACTTTTTTTCCAGTGTTAAGTTATAGCTGGTCCCGGTGGGGCACACCTGTAGTCCCATCACGTGGGAGGCTGAAGCAGGTCGGTCTTGACATGAGCCCGAGGCTACACTGGAGTACACAGAGACACACTATTAAAAACAACCAAAACAAAAAGCCACAAGAATTGTAAATACTTAGGGAAAGTGGAAAAGGCGCTCTCGGTATTGAGCGTTACCGCCCATCAAGAGCGTCTGACAGTTTGCCTGGCTCTCCGTAGACGGTAACTCTAAATCACTCTCTTATGAACTAAAGCCTACACGTTTATCTACAAAATTAGATGACCCTGCATGAGACGAGGAGTTAGACTCAATCCCTGGTGCAGACAGATAAGAAGAGGGGCCATGGCTAGGTTATAAAGGTGGCGAAGTTCCGAGATTGCCAGTTTCTTCCTCAACCTTAAGCCTGGCCGCTTCTGTCTTCGCCCAGCTGGTCCCCGCTGATGGACTGGCTCGGCAGGTTCAAGACCAATCAGGACAATCAACCATCTCTTCAAACTGACCAGCCCTAAATTAGGGGAATAAGACACTTCAAAGGCTTCAAAACCCCCCAGACCTCAGAAAGAGACTGGGATTCCCACCTTCCCCGAGTCCTCCATCTGGTTTTCCAGAGGAATTTTCCTGTGTGTGTGCACCACGCGTTGTCTCCTCACCCCAATAAATGCCTTGCTTCAACTGCTGACTTTGGCTGCGGTGGTTAAGATTTCTCTGCTGCAGCCTGGTGGGCCACAGAGCTCACCTGCTTTTTAATCCTTCAACTGGCTGAGAAACAAACCTGACTGAGACCCCAGACTGTACCATTAACCCCCCTCCCGGACTGTACCATTGCCCCCCCCACTGTACTATTTCCAGATCTCCTGTCTGTATCAGAGTTTAAAATGTAAATGACTTTTTCTGTGCAAAAGAAATGCAAGCCATGTTTGTCAAGTATGAAAAAAAAAAAGAAAAGAAAAGAAAAGAAAAAAAAGACCTCCCCAAATATATAACCCCAAAGGTTAACAGTTTGGGGGCCCCATAGGACTTTAATCATATTTAAATTTTTAACTTTGCAACGTCCTGCAGCCCTTCTGCTTGTTCTCTGAGTGCATATGTATGCCTCCTTGCATTTCGTCCCACGCTTGTCACCCACAGATTCTCTAGTAAATGAGAATGAATCGTTGACATAGTCACCACCTCTTGTCAAGACCTATATATTCCTCCTCCCCGTGAACCCCAGCCCTCTACTACAGCAGGCATGCCCACTAACCACCTGCTGTTGACTCTGACACCAGCGAGTCCCTCCAGAGCGTACTCACGGCAGCGGTAGGACCTAGGAAGATCTACGCCCCACCTTTGCAGTGTAAAGGATCTCTCCACCTCAGAAATAACCTAGAACCATCAGGCATGAAAACTCAGCATGCCTTTCCAAGTAATCTCTCTCTCTCCTGCATATTTTATTAATATCATACCCATGGTCTGAGACTGGGGTCTTGGCCTCAGAATGCCTGCCATGCCCTCAGCTCTACTAGGGGCCTCTGCTCCCCAACCCCATACACATCACCCCTAGGCTGAACAAGCTGTGACTGTGTAGCTGGCTGTTCCTAGTTGGAGAGCACACAGAGGAAGGCTCAGCCTAACCAGCCCACTGAGAGCCCTGCCTTGGCCAATGTAACAGGGAGACTCGCAGTGAGTACAAGAGAGAGACGGAGCATTGGTGCTCAGGGGTCAACAGACAGATAAACAGTCAGAATGGAACAGCCAAGGAGCCCGTGGTGGAGCTCGGAGGGCCTGCTGGGCTGGTCAGAAGGCAAAGTGGCTGCATTTATTTATTTAGACAGGGTCTTGCTTGTACCCTGGGGAATTCTTCCGCTTTAGCTCCCTGGGTGCTGGAATCACAGACACGTGCCAGCACAGCTGACTCAGCTGTTTATTTTATGGGCTGGGAATTCAGTCCAGGGGCTTGCACAAACAGACAGCGCTCTGGTGCTATCACACCCCCTTGCACACACAGACAAGCACTCTGGTGCTATCACACCCCCTTGCACACACAGACAAGCACTCTGGTGCTATCACACCCCCTTGCACACACAGACAAGCACTCTGGTGCTATCACACCCCCTTGCACACACAGACAAGCACTCTGGTGCTATCACACACCCAGCAGTTGATTTTCAGGGCTCCATTTGATCTCATAGACTCTGGGCTCCAGAGCTACATTCCGGGCTATCAGGCCACAAGCTCCTGTTGCTCCCCACTGGTCACCCTGTGTGGCTCTTCCCTGATTGCCACGTTGATATACGGCTGGCTCTTCCTTTATTGCCCAAATGTGGTCTCAAAGGGACCACACAGTTCATGAGAACTATTTGCATGCATCTACTTCTTCCAATCAAAAGCTCTTGACTCACCCTCTTACCTTTTATAATAACATAATAGTTAAGTAATAATAATTTTGTAACTATGAGGTCACCTAGGGAAGAGCGGCCTGGCTTTGGGATGTGTGATCTAGAGCACCTTAGCTACCTAGACAACAGAATGCTAATGATTTGATGTCTCAGAGTGATAAAGCCATTGACTGTGTGAGTTATCCTTTGTATCGTGTTAATAAAGTCTTTTGCTACCCCCCCCCGCCCCATTACGTTGGGTATAAAAGCTGTGGAAAAATAAATGTGGGTGATTTCATTCACTGGAATACCGTCCTGATACTTTCTGTGGTTTCTGTCCTGTTATTTTTATTCATCTTCATTTTCTTTGCTTATATGTCCTTGACACACAGCTGAGACATGGGAGGGAGGAGGGGAACATGCTGGTAAGGGAATGAGGTGCAGAAAGACCAACGCTTGTTCTATAAACATAGTTGAGCACATGTCCTCGTGCCATGATCGAACATCCTTTGAATATATACCCAAAAGTGGTATTGCTGGGTCTTGAGGAAGGTTGTTTCCTAATTTTCTGAGAAATCACCACACGGACATCCAAAGGGGCTGTACCAGCTTGCATTCCCACCAGCAATGCAGGAGTGTTCCCTGTTCCCCATAACCTCTCCAGCATAAGTTGTCATCAGTGTTTTTGATCTTGGCCATTCCTACAGGTGTAAGATGGAATCTCAGAGTTGTTTTGATTTGCATTTCCCTGATGGCTAAGGATGTTGGACATTTCCTTAAGTGTCTGTCTAGGATGATTATCTTAAGGCAGGGTCTCATGTAGTCCAGGGTGGCCTGAAACCCACTGTGTAGCAGAGGCTGACCTCAAACTCTTGATTCCCTAAGTCTTGGGATCACATACTAGACTGGACTGATCACCCCTGATGATACGGTGCTGGGGACCAAGCCCAGGACTCATGCGTGCCAAGTAAACACTCTACCCACTGAGACACATTCCCAGCCCTTCCTCAAGGACTTTCTAGGAAGAAACACGCTTCTTTGGTTAGACCAATTCAGGTTTGATCATTCATTCTTTTTTCCCCCACAAGCATATCACAGACAAGACAAATAAGACAATGTTTAAACTGCTAAGGAGCTCTCAATCCTGCAAGTACGTAAGAGGAGAGAGGGGTTTGTGCAGGGGTGAAGTGTGAGGATGGGTGTTGTGTACATCACTCGGTGGGAGTGGGATCCTGGGCTGTGCTGGTGGCGGGAGAAGGAACTTCATGCTTTGTCTGCCAGCTTCTCTCCTCTGGTTTTCTTAGCTCTGGCCAGGAACCTCATGTAACCAAAGCCATATGTTCAACTTGGAGTAATTGAAGGGCAGCTTCAGCCAAAATTTGGTGCTCCGTCTGATGTTGTTGGTGTTGTAATGCCTTTTTTTTTTTTGCTTTAAATATTTGTTAATGTAAATTGTTATATTTAACCCTATGGTATATTCTATTAGTCTGTAAAATTTGAACATTGAGAGACTTCTGGTTCCAGTTTTTTAAAGTGAGAATTATTTGTGGCCTTTTCCATGAGAACATTCACTCCTCTAGGTTGGTCTCAAAGGGTTTTCAGTTTTGATTTTAGTGGGAGAGGACTGTAAATTATATAGCCTTTGGCCTTTTTTTTTTTTTAAAGATAGATTTTATATAACCTAGATTGGCTTCAGAGTCACTATGCAGTCAAAGATGACCTTAAAGTCCTGGTCCCCCATCTCTCATATACTATTACACCGCCATACCACATGCTCACAGTAGACTTAACTGGTTTCAGGAAACATTAAGAAAGTGTAAGGCAGTGTAAAGCGCCAGTCCTTACTGTCATCCTCTCCGCCGTGTTTCTAATCCTGAGTGTCCTGGCACCCAGGGTAGCGAGGCTCTGGGGAAGAAGGACCCTTATCTAGAGATGGGTATCCCACCGTCTGCACCCAACCCTGCAGTCAGGCTGGGTGTGCACTAATCCAGCTGTGCCCTCTAGGCTGTGGCGCTCTGCAGAAGCAATGGATAGGCTGGCCCGTTTCTCTCTCCCTCGAGGATCCCCATGGTGCTGGTGGGAGAATGCCAAGTTTGCTCACTTTTATTTGGTGTGGGGCTATAAGTTGCTACAGTGAGGAAGAGTTCCTGGGATTTTTTTTTTGTGAGGCCTGTTTCAGCCTCTGCTGTTTTTATTATTTATTTTGCTTATTGTTTATTATTATTCTCACTGTGTAGTTTAGGCAATCCTCCTGCCTCAGCCTCCAGAGTGTTGGGATTACAAGTGTATGCTGTAACTCCTGGTTTCAGCTTCTTTTATAATGCACATGAGGGCAACTTCTACTTCAGATGTTGTGTATGCAAGGGCCAGCAAACTTCTGCTTCCGGATGTTGTGTGTGCAAGGGCCAGCAACTTCTAATTCCGGATGTTGTGTGTGCAAGGGCCAGCAACTTCTAATTCCGGATGTTGTGTGTGCAAGGGCTCGCTATGTTTCTAGAAGTCGTTTTGGTTATGGTTTCCCACAGGGAGCAGAGATTGTCCTCCAGGTCCTCAAACTGTACATTTAGACCAGGCACCCTCCAGATACAAGCGGGGTTAGCCTTGCTGTGTAGCATCAGTGCTTTCTTGGGAACGGGTCATCCGGGCATATCTCTGAAACACGCTGGGGCAGGTTCATGGTGACCCATGAGCTCCTCAACCTCCTTGTTTGTATGACTTTCTTTGTTGCTGTGATAGACTGCCAGACAAAGGCTCCTTAGGAAAGAACAGTTTATTTCGCCTCGCAGTTTGAAGGTAGTTTGTTTTTCAGGAAGTCAAGGCTGGTCACATAGTATCCAGTCAGGTATCAAAGAGAGAGGAATGAGGAAAGGGGCCCCCTGTTTACCCTCTTCCTTTTTATACAGCCAGGCATCCCAGATCACAAAATTGGCATGACCCACATTTAGGGTGGGTGTGGTTATAATTTAAAAACAGCACGTGCAAGAGATGCCATCATGCGAAAGGGTTTAAGTGGAGGGTTTATTGGGAAGGCATAGGAGGCACAAAGATCTGCCTGCTTCTTTGGAGAAGCTGCAGAAAGAGAAGAGGGAGCTGGTGGAGCTTGTCTCTTAAAGGGGAGGTGTAGCATATAATCATGGAGCAGCCATAGGACCCCGGGCTGGCCAGGGTACTGCCTTAGTGCATCCTGCCAGGTCCCAAAGGAACAGGCTGTCATACTGCCTGAATGCTAACAATTTTCCCTTTCTGCTTATTATAAAAAGGTGAGGAGTTAAAGGTGAGGAATAGCAGGTGGGACAGGGATGAGGCTGTCAAGTTTCTCGAGAATGCTTCCTGTTGACCTGGGGGTATAGGAATCTTGGGGGGGGGGGACCTGAGAAAGCTGGGGTGCTGGCCAAGCCCAGGAACACCTGGCTGTTTCACTGTTCTCCGGGCTCTGTGGTGCAGTGCAGTGCCTCTTGGACCTGGCAAGATGCTGGCTGAGCAGAGGATAAGGTTGAGTTTTGGGAAAATTTTTTTTTTCTTAGGTCCTGGTATTTGAGGGACGGGGTCTCAAGACGAGGGAAAAGGTGGGATGGTACTTACCTGGAGTGCATCTGCCTCTTCAGGGGGAGGGGTCCCTGGAACTTACAAGATTGTTTTGGGTTTGTTAAAAGGTAAGTTTTTAGACACATTAGAAATGGCAGTCCATCACACCAGAAGTGATTCTGGTTGAAAGCATGAGCACTCCCCCTTCTATCCAGGAAATCGTGACAGACGTTCTTTGCACAATGAAAAGCACCTTTTAGGTCGACAGTTCGAGAACAGCCAGAGGGAATTTGAAATCCTGAGCTGTGGCTATGATAATATAGTGGTATAGCAGAATGGGTGGTACCCCGCCAGAGCTAGATTAACAACCTACCAGAATTCTGTCGCTTAGTGTCAATGAGTGAGGAAGAGAAAGAGGATCCAAAGGCCTGAATGTGCTGGCACCCCGGGGATCCAGGGAGGATCAGACTGAGTGGGCACAAGCTGTGTGGTATGTTGTCACACAAGAACGGAGATCAAGGGCTCTGAGCCTGGGAGGGACGCAGTTGCCCGGCACCAGGACTTGGAGAAAAGCCAGGTGAGGAGAGGATTGTGCTCGAGCAAGGAAGCCTCACATCCAGGAGAATACTCAGAGCCGGAGAGCCCTGCCAGAGACCTAACTGCCAGTACTGAATGGAAGGCGAAGCCACCAGTGAACAAGAAAGCAGCTTTGTTGGAAATGGAGGAGAGTAGATCTGTCGCAGGTGGAACAGTCGCACAAGACCCCTGCATGAAGTGGGAGCCTTTGGCGAGCCCCGCCACGTCACGCCATCAAGCAAACATGCCACGTGCAACAGCGTTAGTACAAGAGGAAGTGAGACGAGACAAAGAGAATGAGCTCTGCCTGGCGGGCACTTTTAAAGGGTGCACCTGTCACACGGATGATGGCGGAGAGGGACCTAGCGACATGTAACTGCTTTGGTGGCAAACACAAGCTGTTGCTGCGGGAACTAACAGGGGAATTCTTTAATGAAAGAAGCAGAGTTAGGAAGAACAGAGAGAAGGCTTGGAGTGAAGAGGAGATAAAGATTGAAAATACGGTACCCTTTCTAACTATTGGATTACTGGCAGAAACCTGCAGATGTCCTGTAAAATATCGAAATATAGGGTGCTGGAAAGCAGCCATTTTGATCGATATCTAAGGGATATTGGGCCAGATCTGACTGCAAAGGTGGACACAGTTCCCACGAGTGAGGTAGAGAAACAAGATCCAAGGGTCTTAGCGTCCCAGGAATTTAGAGAAGATTGGATAAGTAGGCGCAGGCTGTCCTGTGAATTGTCACTCAGAGAATAGGGGCCAAGGGCTCCAAGCCAGAGAGAGCTGTGGTTGCTTGGAACCACAGGGCAGGGCTGAAAGGCAAGAAACCGTGCTTGAGAGAGCAGGCCTCACTTGTGGGAAGTAGCTGGAGGTGAGAGTCAGTGAAGAGGGTCAACAGTAGCCTAAGGACCGTGCCTGGGGGTTCCTCCATTTCCATGGACACCAGAGGGGTGCCAGACGCTCAGTGGTCACTCCCACAGATCCAGCGTTTACACCGGCCGGGAGAAGGGAAATGTACTGATTCTGCCGGTGCTGTGCAGTTGGCCCAACAATCTGTTAGTTGGAAAAGTGATGTGGTCACATGTAGACCAGATTACAGGGTCCCAGCATGCCTCAGAGTGCTGGCGGGCAGGAGGAAGCGCCAGAATAGCCTTGCCGCCTGCCAAGGTCATGGAACCAATGTTATAATTTAAAAAATGGCAGATGCGATAGAGAGACGTCGTCACGCGGCAGGACTCGCGTGGAGGGTTTATTGGGGGAGGGGAATGGGAAGAGGGGGAGAGATTGAGGTGCAAAGGCCTGCTTGCCCCTTCGGAGTAGCTGCGAGGGTAAAAGGGGGGCAGGCAGAACTTGTCTCTTAAAGGGGGATGTAGCACAGACTACGTAATGACAGAGCAGCCATAGGACCCTGGCCGGGGTCCTACCTGAGTGCCTCCTGCCAGGTCCCCAAAGGGCAGGCCAGCATAATGCCTGAATGCTAACAGGTGTTCCCACTCCTTTTAACCTAAACTAGAAAATCTCTTACAGACCTGCCCAGACATATGTCTCCTAAATGATTCTAAATCTTGCTAAATTGACAGTCACTAATAACCGCCACACACCCCATGAGGCTGAGCAGATGAGGGTCCGCTTGGTCTTGGGGGCCAGGTTTCCCTTTGAATTCTCCAGGTACCAGCTCACATACCCTCTCTAGCAGGTTTTTTTTTTTATACCCAGCCCTGTGACATGGAAAGGTTTTTTTTTTCAAGATTTCAAGAAAGAAACAATACTCAAATGAATTTCCTCTATTTCTGATTAATATTGGAATAACAGTATTATTGTATAAGATACTTAATCAAACAAGGCTTTTTCTGAGGTTCCACACAGGTCTGTGGCAAGGGACCACAGCCTTAGCATCTTCCTTGCTACCCAGATCCTATTAGCACCCAGCTGGGACGAGGTATATTCTTACTCTTAGAGACTGTGTCTTCTCTCCTTCCCAGTTGCCCTTCCTTCTGTCTCAGATGTATTTATATATCTAATCATGATACTGAAATTAGTGAGCCAGGTTTACCTTCTAGGCCAGATTTAAAAAATCCAGGTGTCTCTAGTTGCAATGGAGGGTGGGGGTGGGGGGTGGCTGCTGAAGAGATGGCCCACTGCTAAAAGCGCTTGAAGCTCTTGAGGAAGGCCCAGATCCCATTCCCAGTACCTATATCAGGTGTCTCCCAGTGACCCACAGCTCCACTTCCAGGGAACTTATGCCCGCTTCTGCTCTCCCTAGGTGCCTACACACATGTACAAATATGCAGACACATTCATGTAAATATAAATATTTTTTTTAAAAAAAATTTAAAAACCTTTGTTTTGACTGCCCAGCATTTTTTCCCCTTTCTTCTCCGCACATCATCCTTCTTCTCCTTACATGCACACCTCCTAATAGTGCCACTTCCCATGACATCATGGAGGCCAATTACACTCAAACTATCATACGCTCCTAGCTGTGATGAAGCTGATTCTCCTAGCCTCGGAACTGACATAAACTCGGGCCCAGTCAGCAACAATACATTGAAGGCTAGATGTGCGCCCAAGTCAGACAAACAGTGGCCAGCCCCTGGATATTTGTTGTAGCTGCTAGAAGAGAGGGGCTAACCTGTTCCGGTGTGACCCTAAGGCTGATGACGCCACCTTCCCACGGTGTGAGGGTAGCAGGTGTGAAGGTAGCAGAGCCGTCAGAAGAAAGCAGCACTGAGAGAGCACCTGCCGGACTACCGAAGTCAGAGGGGCCTCGCACTTCCAGCACAGGGGTCTGTGAATAAACTGTTACACTATGCCCCCGCCACACCCTTGCTATAACCATGGTATCCATCTCCGCCACGCTATCAGCAGAAAAGAGAGACTCCCTGGGTGTCCTAGTCACCATCAAAGGAAGCAGGGTAGGAACCCACGGGCAGGAGCTGATGCAGAGGCCATGGAGGGGTGCTGCTTGCTGGCTTGCTTGCTCCCTCTGGCTTGCTCAGCCTGCTTTCTTATAGAATCCAGGACCACCAGTCCAGGGATGGCCCCACCCACAGTGGGCTGGTCCCTTCCCATCAATCACTAATGAAGAGAATGATTCACGGGCTTTATTTTCTTGACCGAGGTTCCCTCCTCTCAGATGACTTCAGCCTTTGTCAAGTTGACTAAGACAAGGCAGCCCATAGCGGAATACATGCCTAAGAATTCTTTCCTTGTTTGAGTCCCTGCCTCCTGCCCCCCCCCCCCCGCCCCCAAACATGCCCTTGCAGTGTGACTGTGGCTTTGGCCATCTAGATTCTAGGTCCACAAGTCATGGATCCAGTATTCTATTTGAACAGGTCTTCAGGTTACAGTGGACTCCTGTTGGACAAGTAACTTCATGTCCTGCCCAGGCTCCAGTGGGAATTAGATTCAGTTCTTATTAGTTCAGTGACTCCCCCCTCCCTCCACCTACAAACGATTTAAACAAGATAGAATCTATTTTCTTCTCATAGACAGAATCTGGATGGAGGCTTTCTGAAGCTGTCAACAGTGTGGTATTGTTGTATCTTTCTCTCTCAGCATCCTCCACATTGGGCATATACATCCCTCTTCTCCCTGGGGTAGGGTGTGCTTCTTCGTGCACACACCACTCTCCCTGATGGCACCGCACAGGGAACCACCCAACAAGGGGGGCTGGAAAAGGCTTCTCGTTTCTGTGTGCCAGGTAGATATCAGGAAGCTCTTAGTGAGGAAAAACGGTAAATAGACACTTGTCGAGAGAGGGAGGCACTCTGTAGCAGGTTAACCTAACGTGTCTCAGCAAGATTCTTACAGGGTTAACCCTACAACTGGTGGGACCGATGAAGCCCCCCCCCCAACAAAAGGATAATTGATTCAGACAACTCAGTAGACACTCCTCCCTGATGCGAATGCTAAGACATGGCTTGGGACCTCAGGGGAAACCTTCACTATTATTATCTGTCCCGACCACTCACAGGTCACCACACAGGTCAATTCCACAAGAACAGCTGGGCTTACAATCCTGTGAGGCCTCAGAACCAGTTGGGGAAGCTCCCAGGGAGCCCTGTCCTCACTTGACCCCATCTGCCTGGGAATAGACAATAGCAGCTTTCTTCCTGCCAAAGCGAGGAGGGGCTTCTTGTTGTGTGTCACTACCGGTAGACATGGGGGGGATGAATACTCAAATGGGGGCTTTCCATACAGGGTTGCCTGGGCTTCTTCCAAAGATCAGGAGAACTGGAACTAGACTTCAAATACTATCTTGGCAGGTCGTTAGTGGCCATGTGACAAACACCTTCGCCATTCATTCACTGGTTATCGTCGGAGAGTGAGCTTGGTTCAGGCCCTCAGCCTTCCAGATAAGGGGAATCGTCATCATCTTCATTATTAAATGTTCATTCCATCTCTGCGGTGCAGACAGGACTGTTGTAAGCACTGGGGAGGGTCTTGGAGGTGAGAAGAGACACTGTTCCTCCTCTCACAGAGTCTAACTCTAGGAGAAAATAAGAGTTATTTCAAAAGTCTCCTTGAGAGACTTTTGAAATAACTCTTCCAAAAACAAAGGAAGAGTTCAGGACAGGGGAGAAGTGGAGTTCTTCATCTCCTGCCCTTGCAATTGAAGTGTCTTCGAGAGACCGATTTCCCAATCCCTGCGTGTGTCTTCCAGAAGAGACGGTGAGGGTGTAGCATAACTCGCGTGGATAGGGCTTGGGGCTCACAGGTGAAAGCTGTTCTTGCAAACAGCCCCTCAGGTACCACCTGCCAATTCCAGTCCCCTCCTGCCTCCTAGGTGAGCCCTACCTCAGTTTACCCTCTCCAGAGTGGAGCAGTTGTGTGTGTGTGTCACCGTCGTCATGCTCACCCCCACACTGGGCGCTGGCGTAGCTTCCCGAGAACTGGGTTTTCATCAGCTCTTCCTTGGACATGACTGGCTTTTCAAAATGAATGATGTTGGTTTGAATTTATCTGTCTTGAATATTTTGCCCCAGGAGTAATGAATGAAGGACAAACATCAAGGGGAAAAAAATGCCCAGGGAAAATGATGAAAGTCACCAGAAACCCTGGGGGAGGCCCCAGATCTCCGAGTCTGACGCTGCTGTTTGCAGATATAAGGCAGCTCCCTCGTGACTGGAGCCCTTGTCCTCCTGTCTGCACTTTAGCAGCCACCTCTTCTTCAGGAGTGGGGTCCTCCACCTCGACAGCAATGTGGGGTTCTCGAATCTGTCCTCATATAGCTTTCGCTCATCTTTCCGCCCGGTTTTTCACTCAGTGTTTACTGAACGCCCGTCCTCGGCTTGTGAAATCCTTGTCTCTGTTTGCTGTCTGGAGGGCTCGCACTTATCTCCTTCCCCGTGTCTTTAGCTTCATTTCCCAGGAGTGATTGGCACTTGCAAGCAGATGTTTCTCGGCCCCTTTGTCCGATAGCACTGTCTCAGTAACTCAGGGAGGCACCTCCTTCTCCACCAGAGTTTCACATGTCCTCAGCCCAGGTTAGAGTCCATGTTCCTGGGCATCCTACAGGTATTCATAAAGAAAGGTCAAAGTATCTTTGCTTACTCAACGAGGAAATTGGAGCCACCTGGGTCTAAGTAACAAAGACCGGAGTCAGTAGGGCTGACTCACCGGATCACCTGACAGGTCTCCATGTAACTTTGTCCTCTGGGCCACAGGAAAGGAAGCTGGAAGGCAACACGATGGGTCAAAATGAAGATAAAGCTTAGAGGGAGTAGAAGCCAAGTGTTTGGCGATTAAAGACCCAGAGAACCTTGACGCCTCCTGTGAAACAGTGTCTTCGGGAAATGACAGAGAAATGAAATTACAGCCGTAGGGTTGCTCAAACAAGACCTGAATCATTAACAACACCAGTCAGCATGACAATAAGGATGGGAAAACATTTCCTAAGGCCCCATCCCTAGATGAAGAGCTACAGGTGACTGCGGAGAGAGGGAGCATCAGTTTTCTCAAGGGGCGAGCCCCCAATAGGCTATTCAGTTCCAAGCAAGTAGTATGTATGGATGTGGTAGGGTGTATGTATGTACATACCTTTCACACTAATCTTTAAAGATAAGAGGGGACACAGAAGAAGCTGGAGGGGGAAAGGAGAGGTGGAGATGGTATAAATACAATACTCATATATGAAATTCTAAAATTTGTTAAATTAAAAAAGAAAAATAAGAAGCAAGGTACGGTGGTACACGTCTTTAATTTCAGCACTTGGAAGGCAGAGTCAGGCAGATCTCTGTGAGTCTGAGGCCAGCCTTGTTTACATAGTGAGTTCTAAGATAGCCAGGGCTACACAGAGAGACCCTGTCTCAGAAAATAGAAGAGGAAAAAGGAAAGGAGGAGGAAGAAGAAGAATTGGTGTGGGAAATCCTTTTGTATATCTGTTGATATTATTGGTTAATAAAAAAGCTGCTTTCGGCCAATGGCTTAACAGAATGTAGCCAGGCTGGAAAAAACTATATATACTCTCTCTATATATTAGAGAGATAGGGAGAGACAGAGAGAGACGAGAGACAGACAGAGAGAGAGAGTAGGTGGAGTCAGCGAGAAAACTCCAAAACAAGAGTCTTGTGACTTCAGTTTCTTCAAAAAAGCAGAATGTTCTTGGAATGTATTTTTGTGCTCCTCCCAGGTGTAGTAGATAGAAATGAGCTAAATTCAGATTATTCATTACAGATGGCTACTGTTATTTGTTTACATGTCTCTATGGAAAACCATGTTTTGCCATGTATGGCTTGTCCTTGTGACTGAGGAGTTTACTCAGGTGGCTCTTCTTCACGTCCAGGGTATAAACTGTCTGATGCTCTGAATAAAGCTGTCTATTGCCCAAGGCTTTAGTCCACCTCAGTCTTAGGCCCCACCCTCCCTGGTTCACACCACCATCTAGATCAGTAAACACATGGTAGTTGAGCATGTGATATACATGTTAAACAAATATACCCATGAATAAATACAAACAATTATAAAATCAACAAATTAGAAGAACATCATGTCGGTGGAGGTTTCTGTCCTGCTTGGTTCTGCAATAATCACACGGAAATCTGTATTAATTGCAATATTGTTTGGCCAATAGCTTAAGCGTATTTCTAGCTCGCTCTTACCTCTTAAATTAACCCATTTCTACTATTTTATATTTTACCACGAGGCTCGTGATTTACTGGCAAGGTTCTGGTGTGTCTGCCTCCGGCCACGGCTACATGGTGCCTCACTGTCTTTGCCTTCTTTCTTCCAGCATTTAATTTAGTTTTCCCACCTAGCTCTACTCTGCTCTATCACAGGCCAAAGCAGCTTCTTTATTCATTAACCAGTAAATGCAACACATCTACAAAAGGACCTTTTTGCACCAAAGAATGACTTTCGTAAAAGTGACTAATTGGGCCGTGACAGCTGAGCCCTCATGGAAGAGACTAACGACTTTCTAAGTGAGGTCTGAGAGAAAGGTTCCTCCCCTCTGCCCTTTCGTCCCCTGCCCCACGAAGACACAGCATTTGTCTTTTTTCCTTTACCTCTGTGTGAGAATAATAGAAAGTCGGTGCACTGGAAGGTTCTCACTAGACACCAATCCAGCTGGAGCCCTCCTGGCCTCCAGAACAACGGGATAACAAACTGCTGTTGTTGATAGATTACCCAGCACATGATGTCTTATAGCAGCACAGACATACGATGTTTTCTTATAAAAGTGTTGAAATAACCAGGCTAGCTAAGGATAAAACAATTATATTTTATTTATTATGAGGGGAAAACTCACGAAACAGGAAATGAGAAATACAAGCACAGCAATGTCCCACGGGAAAAGGTGCAGAGAGAGCGCACCTGGAGGTGCACACATTTTACCCTGGGTCCCAGTGAAGCCACGCCTTAACTAAGACCCACCTCTTAAAGATGATTGAGGAACAAGGTTCCTCATCAGCTCCTCCTTCTGTCTAAACAAGAGTGATCCAAAACCAATAAAAATTATACACAATAGGAACAAGTATCAAGTATAAAATTACAAACACATAAGCAACATTAAGCAAGGAACACATGACAAATGTTTTAATAAACATTCTATTTTAAGGAGTCTAAGTCTTGCATTGGAGATAAGCTTGGCTAAATCATGAGAGGAAGGTAACTTCGACTATCTAGTCTTCAACCCCACTGAAGGCCTGAGAAGGGAGATAATATTACTGGAGTGGAGAGGAATCAAGCAGCTTCCACAGTGAGCAACCAAGTTTGGCTAAGGCCTAGCATAACTGACAGACCATTTTTAGAGGCAGGAAATTTTTCAGAATCGTCTTACCCTGTCTTGGCAAGATTTGACAGTCCTTTTCCTCATGTCCTGCTTATCCAGTCTGGATACCATGTACTTTGTCAGTGGTTGAGGTATGGGCAGTTCCTTGCCCAAACGCCAATTGAGTCAAGAAGAAAACAAACTCTGAGTGGAGTGTCTTTGGTGCCCAACATTCTCTCGGGAATAGATTGGTGCTGTCAGGAGCAATCATGTCACATGTAGACAGAACCCTAAGTTATTTAAATGCCATATTTTACAGATCCTTGAAGTGGTTGAAGATTACCTATCTAGGCAGAATACAATCTCTGTATCTAAAGAACCTAATTAATCTGACTGTATATATAACAAACGTGAACAACTATTGACCTATAATTTTTAATATCTATATAACTTAAAGACTAAGGCTTCATGTCAGGATATTAAATAATCTGTAAAAAAAAGGTTCAGCAAATAAGGACAATGACTTCAAAATGTAAACAATGTGTAAGCATCTTGTTTAGAGGTAATAATAATATATAATACAATACAAAAATATATCCTAAAGGTTGTATCAATATACAAAATGTTCTAAACAGAAGTAGAAACATGCATATATATAATCTGACAGAATAACTTTGCATAGGTGCACTAATACTGTAAACAGAAATAACAAATATAATTTGAACTTGTATCAACATACAAAAGTTATACCAATGTGAATGAAGCAGAGGCTGTGGAGGAGTGTTGCTTACTGGCTAGTTCTCCATGGCTTGCTCAGTTTGCTTTCTTCAACACCCTAGGACCACCTGCCTTGGGGTGGCACCATCCACAGTGATCTGGGCCCTCCCACATCAATCACTAACCAAGAAAATGCCCCACAGACTCATTTACAAACCAGACTTATAGGAGCATTTTCTCAATTATGATTTCCCTTTCCCAGACATGGTTAGTTTTGTGTTAGGTTGACAAAAGACAACCAGCACACTGAGCAATTGCTGGAACCACAGATCTGAAAGGATGAGGACTCTAGATCGGTGCCTGGGTCAGTTACTTAGACTCTTAAATCCTTTTAAATCGTGACAGCTGGGTAGTGGGAGGTGGAGGCAGGCGGATCTCTGTGAGTTCAAGGTCAGCCTGATCTACAAAGTGAATTCCAGGTCAGCCAGGGTTGTTACACAGAGGAAACCCTGTCTCAAAAACCCACCTCCAAAAAAAAGAAGAAAGAAAGAAAGAAAGAAAGAAAGAGAGAAAGAGAGAGAGAGAGAAAGAAAAAGAAATCACAGCAGGCTGTGCGTTTTACTTCTCTGACATGTGCTGTGTCCAATGTGCATCAAGTCATTGTCATCGTGGTCGTCATCATCTTCATCATGATCATCATGATCATCAGTAGCAGCAGCAGCAGCAGCATTAATAGGACTTTACATCCCCTGGGTCTACATTCTCTTTCCTGGCTCTTCCAGAGCTTAGCACCCCTACTGCAGATAACCAAAGCCATTCATCCAGGGCATCAAGTGAACCTTCCTACCAATGCCAAGTACACACCCCCAAGCAATCCAGATAAGCACTTATGGCAAGAATGGGTGGATAAGATACTCCCTGTGCATCTTATTCCAATGTAGTTCACAGCATTTTGTAAGAACCCACTGAGGCCAGCTCTGCAGAGTGGTGGAGTTAAGTCAGGCCAACCTGAGGAAAGAGGACAGTGGAACAGTCTGTTGCCCAAGTGCTTGATGAACTTGTGGATTATGGGGATATAGTCTTAGCATTCTCATTCTCTCTCTCTCTCTCTCTCTCTCTCTCTCTCTCTCTCTCTCTCTCTCTCCAGCCTCTTCCTCTCTTTCTGTTTGCTTTCTTCCCTTTGAACTCCCACCACGATGTACTTCCTGGAGAGACACAGGCCCAAAGCCCTTGGTCAAGACACCTTGGAATGATCCCTTAGAAACTGTAAGCCAGAGCAACCCTTTCCTCTTGAGAGTTTATTAGCCTCAAACATCGTCACAGCATGGAGAGCTAACTAACAGACCCCAAACTTAGTTCCTGCCCCCAAGGGCAAACCCTGCCTGCAGATATGTCACAGTGGCCACCGGCAACTCGTTGGTCACATTTGATCTGCAGAGGTGTTTTATAATGCTATAGAAAAAAAGTTGATTCAACATATATTTTGAAAGAATTGAATTTATGGCTTCTTTGGGAGAAACAAAATCAGGAGAGCTTATGAAGCTATCATTTCCTGTCTGAATGGACAGTGTTGTTCAGATGGGATGTGTACCTTGAAGGTCCCCACTCTCTGCTACTCCCTCACATGGAGACCCGGTAACCACCCTGGCACTGGTGTTGCTGACCTTAAAGACTTCTCTTAAAGAGAAGGACTTCCCTACATACTAATCGCTATCCAGAGGGATTTTCCATCCTTACCCCTCATGATTCTCAGCACCCCACTGGAGGGATTCTAGACTAGCCAGGGCTGTGTCAGTCACAGGGACAGGAAGTAAACTCAGCTATTTTAAACAATTAAAAGTAAGAGTGACTGACAGACAGGCCTGGGGCGCTGGGAGGGACACCTGAGAGGTGGTGAGATGGAAGGACAGACTGCGGGAAGTACAGAGGTGGCCACTCAGTCCTGCCAGGATGCCAGCTCCCCTTTCTGCCCATCTCTGCCCGTCTGCACAGTGGCTTCATTCTCTTCGCCAGAGATGTCTGCATCACGCGGTGAGGATCATGGCCACTCACAGCTCCAGTTTAGAAATATTAGCAGACAAAAGTGCTTTCTTCCTCCACGTTCTGGAAACCGGTTCCAGGGAAGGAATCTGCCTTTATGTGGGACACCAACCTTAGGCTGCTTTCTTTCTAAGTCACGGGTGCGGTTGGTCGCTGATTAAGCAGGTGACATTGCTTATCTAATCTCTTTTTTAAAATGTGAGTAGAGGCCATTACCACTTCTATTACAAGCAAAGAAATAGACACAGAAAAATTAAGGAGCTATGGTCAACAGAGACTGGACTGGTACTGGAGTACCAAACTTTGCCTCCCTTAGCAGCTGCTGCTTGGTGTTGGCAATTGGCAGGCCTTCTAGGTCCTTCATCTTCAAGGTCAATCAGAGGCCAAGAGAAGGGTCCGCAAGGAAAGGTACTTGCTGCCAAGACTGACAACCTGAACTCAATGCCAGGAACCTACATGGCAGAAGGAGAGAATCGACTCCCAAAAGTTATCCTCTGAATTCCACACGAGCAACACATACACATGAAATAAAAATGTCCAAAAAAAAAAAAAAAAAAAAACCAGATCCTTCACAGGTGGCTCTGAGTTCTAAGAGGGAAAGCCTAGAAGCTGAAGGGCCTCTCAAGGTGTGAGTTAGACACACCGCATCAGCTACTACAATCTACTGGACAAAATAAGCCGCTAAGCCAGCGCAGGAGGTGAAGAAATAGATCCTTGATAGAATAGCAGTCACGAAGAAGAGGGTTGTTTCTACAGCAATGAGAGGAACATGTGGCTCCCCCCCCCCCAATCTATCACATCTCATTTTCTCTAACTCTTTCAATTAGCGAGGCATGTGTCTGGGAGTATAAAGATAACAGCGTGTAGTACGCGTGGGAGAACGTGGCAAACGCTGCTACTGGCTTTCCTCATTATTCACTTTCCAGTTCTTGCCGATTAACAGAACTTCAGCTATTTTTTTTTTCCAGAGTGGCACTGTGCCCAGTTACAAATATTCACTCCCCCAGATTCCCTAAGGCCTGCTGTCACCACGTGACCTATTTCTGGCCAATGAATGGAATCAGAGGTCTCTGGAGGAGAGCCTTGGGGAAGCTGGTGGTTTTCTGAGTGAATGCAGACACAGTCAGTACATGTCCCTTTCCTTTCTCTCTGCCCCCTCTCTGTGTGACTCCAGGAAGTGACTCCTGGTGGTGGAGCCCCCACTGGAAATCCTGAAGCTGATGTGAAGGCCAGCAGAGTGGAAGGACAGATGCCTGGGACGGCATGGTGGCGTGCCTCTGGGCTTCCGGAAGCCTGAGAATGAGGCAGGATAGAAAGCCAGTGTGGAATATGGGGGGATGGGAAGTCAGGGCAATCCCTCAAACCCAGAGTCGAACCTGTCACCAGCTAAGAATCCCAGCACAATTAATAATAATATTTGATGTCCACAAACAGGGAATACTCCTTTTATGCTGAGGTCAATCAAACAAGCATAAATAAACACTCACATTGCATTTGAGGCCTGAATATCTATGACCTTTCCCTTTGATAGCTTGACTGGAAGGTTCTAGGAATCTCATCAGAAACACGCCATCAACGCTTGTGCCACCCTGGCTGCTCCTAGTTTTATTTTATCAGATTGTAATCCCTCCTCTGGAGCCATCTGATAATCCCACTCACTAAAGGGAGGAGCGCTCTTGGCCACCCTTTGAGATTTGACTCGAGAGCCACTAAAATGGCAGACATGGCTATTTTGGAGACACTCAAGTGCAATGGTCTTTGTGAAGCATGTACCCATGTTCCCCGGCATGCTTTGCTCTTCTCCAGAACCTCTGCCATTTTGAAAATACATTCTAATCCTGAAATTCCTCCCTGCAGGGAAGTCACGGACCTGCTTTACCTGAGTGGAGGTCCCTACAACCTGAAGGCCACACCTCACTGCCAGCAGCAGTGTTGGGCTGTGTCTAACAGGAAGAACTCCGGCTTGGTTAAGTCATGGGAACTGCGGTTTCTACTACTGAGGGATTGCTGCAGAGATAAGGCTGGGAAGGAAGGCAGGAGGCTAGTCACAGGGCTGTGGCTATTAGGCAGACACCAGAGCTTCTGCGAAAGCTGACGTGAGTTTTGGTCTTCTGTCCTATGCATGTGAGTTTGTGTGTGTTTGCATATGCACGGATCTGGTTGGCAGTGTGTGCTGGGAATGAAATGGTCTCAGTGTCTCCCATTCTGCTACAATAGAATACACAGACTGGGTAATTTGCGGCAGAGCGGAGATTCATTGGATGGTTTTGGAAACTGGAAAGCCGAAGAACATAGTGCTGGCTTATGGTGGGGATCTTCTTCATGTATCATAAAATGGCAGAAGATATCAAATGGCAGGAAGAAACGGGAGAGGGGGGAGCGTTCAAATCTGCTTTTATAAGAAACACGCTCTTGGGTTGGGGAGATGGCTATGTGGGTAAGAGCGCTTGCTGCATGCGTCTCCCAACCCGAGTTCCAAATCCCAGAACCCTGTATACAGGCTGGATGCAGTAGGGCAAGCTGTAACCCCAGTGTGCTCCTACAGGGAGATGGGAAGCAGAGGCTGGGGAGTCCGCAGAGGCTTGTGGTGCTGCTAGCCTAGTTTACACAACAGCAGAGACCCTGTTCTCAGTTGGCATAAAAGGGCAAGGACCAACAACCGGAAGTTATCCTCGAACCTCTACATGCACACACATCTGCATCCCCACACATGCAAGAACATGGTCAAGGGGGTGCAGACATGGCTCAGAACTTACGAAATCTGTTCTTTCAGAGGACTTGGGTTCAATTCCCAGCACCCACACAGTGGCTCACAGCCATCTGTAATTCCAGTTCCAGGGGAACCAAACCTACAAGTGTGCATGGTGCCCAGACATACATGCAAGCTAAATGCCCATTTACATTAACACACACACACAAGCACACACACACACACACACACACAAGAAAACACATCTTGTGATAGCAAACTCACTCCCATTATACAGACATGAAGTCAGTCAAGAGAGCAGAGGCCTCAAGCCCTCACATCTTTGAAAGCGTCCACTTTTCAATGCGGTTGCTTTGGGAATTAAATTTCTAACACATGGACTTTGGAAATACTCAGACCATTGCAGAAAGGCTGCAGTTGCAAAACTTTACACACAAATTTGAATCCAGATTTTGAAAGACTGAATTAATAAGCCGACAGTGGAAAGAGAAGGGTAATGGCTACGGAATGTATTCTCAGATTCTCTAAAATGATGCTAGCAAGGGAGGGCTTGGTTTCACAGCCTGGGGCTTTGAGATGACTGAAGAGGCTTTGGATGAGCTCACAGAAGCAGCCGTGAGTGCCAAAAGCCCGCTTTCTCTCCGCGTGCAGTGCTCAGCCAGGATTCAAAATTCTGGGCTGCCAGCCCACAGCCGCTGCACAGTGCGTGCCCCAGTGATGAGCACACGGCCGTCTCAGAACTGGCCAATGGAGCCCATCCAGGGGAAGACTAGGATGCCAGCCAGGGACCAGGGAGTTTAACTTGGCTAAGCAAAAGCTTGGTGGGGTCTGATAATAACTGTAATAGTCAGCTATCATCGTGTAGAAGCCACACCTAAAACCTAGTGTCCTAAACCAACAGCAACTATTCATTTACTCAACAGTCGGGCCAGGGAGCTTTGGTTTGTCCAGTGTGGGGTTCCTGTGTGTCTGAGGCCTGTGGGACATCCAGGGACAGACCTCCTCATGTTCCTCCATTCTCTACATGGCTTCTCATTCACTGGAAGGTGGGCTGAACACAACTTCTCAGAGCATCAGAGCAGTGGGCTGCTCTAGGGCTCTTTGTGCCTGTACTCCAAATTCCTGTCTTTTTCTCCTTCACCAAGGGAGTCCCGGAAGTAGCCCAAGGACAATGTGACCAGTGGTTACACACAAATTCAGCCATGCGACTGCTTGGGGGCTGACCTACAGCAATCTATCAAAGTAACTAATATTTGGAATTCATGAAGAACTTGCACCATCTTATTGAATCTTGACAATGAAACCAAAACATGGTTAGTGGTGCTAGAAAACCCAAACCAGAAATGCCTGCTACTTTGCATTGTGTATGAATATATGTATGTGTACCATAAGTGTGCCTGGTATCCATAGAGGCCAGAGGATGGTATCAAATTCCCTATAACTGGAATTACAGACTGTTGTAAACTGCCATATGGGTTCTGGGAAGTGAACCCTAGTCCTCTGTAAGAGCAACATGTGTTCCTCATCACACTCTGTGTGTGTGTGTGCGCGCGCGCGTGTGTGAGTGTGTGTTATTTTTATCTTATGTGTATGGGTATTTTGCTTATGCAGATGTCTGTGTACTACAAGAGTGCCTGATGCTCACAGAGGCCAAAAGACCGTGCCAAAGCCTCTACAACTGGAGTTAGAGACGGTTATTAACCACCATGTTGCTGCTGAGACTTGAACCTGGGTGCTCTGCAAAAGTAGCCAGTGCTCTTAACTGCTGAGCCATCTTGATAGCCCTATGGATTATCAATTTTAAGTGACCACTATGAGGTCACTGGGTGTGGAGATGAGAGATAGTCCCACTGTAGTTGACCCTGGCACTGTAGTGCGGGTCATATTTCTGCTTACAGATGCAATGATGGGACTTACTCAAATCACACACTACCAATGATGTCAGATCTAGGATTCGGCAAAATTGGGTTCATTCGTGGCAGCATCCGCCCTGTCTGATAGAATTTTTCTTCAAATATCTGAAAGGCCACCACGGGAGGAGAAGTTGTCCTCTAGTTTGCCTCAGAAGACAAAATAAGCCATCCTAAGCTTTGGAGAGGGTAATTTCTTTATTTTATTTTATTTAGCTCTACATTTTTCTGTGTGCCCATCCCTGTCTCTCTCCTCCCCTTCACCTCTCTCCCATGGTCCCCATGCTCCCAATTTACTCAAGAGATCTTTTCTTTTTCTACGTCCCATGTAGATTAAATCTACATAAGTCTCTCTTAGAGCCCTCATTGTTTTCTAGGTTCTCTGGGATTGTGATTTGTAGGCTGGTTTTCTTTGCTTTATGTCTAAAAAACACTTATGATGATATGATACATATACATATGAGTACACATGATAATTTTCTTTCTGGTTCTGGGTTACCTCACTCAATATGGTGTTTTCTAGTTCCATCCATTTGCCTGCAAATTTCAAGATGTTATTATTTTTCTCTGCTGTGTAGTACTCCATTGTGTAAATGTACCACATTTTCCTTATCCATTCTTCGGTCGAGGGGCATTTAGGTTGTTTTCAGGTTCTGGCTATGACAAACACTGCTGCTAAGAACATAGCTGAGCACAAGTCCTTGTGGCACGATTGAGCATCCTTTGGATATATACCCAAAAGTTATATTGCTGGGTCTTGAGGCAGGTTGTTTGTTTCCTAATTTTCTGAGAAATCACCATACTGATATCCAAAAGGGCTTTACCAGCTTGCACTCCCACCAGCAATGCAGTAGTGTTCCCTTTTCCCTACAACCTCTCCAGCATAAGTTGTCATCCGTGTTTTTGATCTTGGCTATTCTTACAGGTGTAAGATGGAATCTCAGAGTTGTCTTGATTTGCGTTTTTCTGATGACTAAGGATGTTGAACATTTCCTTAAGTGTCTTTCAGCCATTTTAGATTCCTCTGTTGAGAGTTCTCTGTTTAGGACTGTACTCAATTTTTTTAATTGGATTATTTGTTCTTTTGATGACCAATTTCTTGAGTTCTTTGTATATTTTGGAGATTAGACCTCTGTTCCATGTGGGGTTGCTATAGATCTTTTCCCATTCTGTAGGCTGTCGTTTTGTCTTGTTTACCATGTCCTTTGCTTTAAAGAAGCTTTTTGGTTTTAGGAGGTCTCATTTATTAACTGTTTCTCTCAGTGTCTGTGCTGCTGGGGTTATATTTAGGAAGAGGTCTCCTGTGCCAATGCATTCAAGTGTTTTTCCCACTTTCTCTTCTATGAGGTTCAGTGTGGCTGTCTTTGTGTTGAGGTCTTTGATTCCTTTGGACTTGAGTTTTATGCATAGTGATAGATATGGGTCTATTTTCATTATTCTACATGTTGATATCCAGTTATGCCAGCACCATTTGTTAAATATGCTTTCTTTTTTCCATTTGATATTTTGTGCTTCTTTGTCAAAAATCAGGTGTTTGAAGGTGTGTGGATTAATATCCAGATCTTTGATTCAGTTCCATTGGTCCTCCTGTCTGTTTTTATGCCAGTATAAGCTGTTTTCAGTACTGTAGCTCTGGAGTAGAGTTTGAAGTCAGGGATTGTGATGCCTCCAGAAATCCTCTTATTGTACAGGATTGTTTTGACTATCCTGGGGTTTTTGCTTTTCCATAAGAAGTTGAGTATTGTTCTTTCGAGGTCTGTGAAAAATTTTGCTGGGATTTTTATGGGTATTGCATTGAATCTGTAGATTGCTTTTGCTAAGATTGCCATTTTTACTATGTTAATTCTACCTATCCAAGAGCATGGGAGATCTTTCCACTTTCTGGTGTCTTCTTTAATTTCTTTCTTCAAAGATTTAAAGTTCTTGTCATACAAGTCTTCCATTTGTTTGGTTAGAGTTACACTGAGATATTTTATGCTATTTGTGGCTATTGTGAAGGGTGTTGTTTCTCTGATTTCTTCCCCAGCCCTTTTATCATGTGTGTACAGGAGGGCTACTGATTTTTTTTTGAGTTAATCTTGTATCTTGCTACATTACTGAAAGTGTTTATGAGTTGTAGAAGTTCCTTGGTAGAATTTTTTGGATTGCTATGTAAACGATCATATCATCAACAAATAATGAGAGTTTGACTTCTTCTTTTCCGAATTGTATCCCTTTGATCTCCTTTTGCTGTCTTATTACTCTAGCTAGGACCTCAAGAACTATATTGAATAGATATGGAGAGAGTGGACAACTTGTCTTGTTCCTGATTTCAGTGGGATCGCTGTGAGTTTCTCTCCATTTAGTTTGATGTTGGCTTGCTGTACATTGCCTTTATTATGTCTAGGTATGTTCCTTGTATCCCTGCTTGGAGAAGGTTATTTCATTGTTAGAGAGTCAATGTGGGGATGGAGACTAGGACCGTAGGATCTTCCAAAGGGCACTGAGTGCTTAGTACCAGTCTTTGAGTTATCACAGAAATGTCAGTTGGGGAATAACTCGTTGAAGATTTCTGAGTTTGGGGAGAAACTGAACTAGACAACATCGAAGGTCCCATTTGTCTCTTTTACTCTTGGTTGTAAGAATGTAGTGCGCTCCACCAAACTGGAATCACCTAAGGTCCTTTTGAGATCAAATCAGGTAAGGGGAATAAAGAGACCTGAAGGAGGGAGGAGGAAAGAGAAGGATTGAATCCTGGTGGGGCGTGGCCAGATGAGAAGTGCCATTCCGGGAGCTAGGGGTTCTAGACAGTCAGTGTTGGAACCCGGTGGTGACTAAGGCGAATCAGCTAGGGTCTCGGAGGCAGAGTCCGCAAACTCCTAGCCCTAAAACCCAACTTAATTTTATTTCAAATCAGTTCAGGTGACAGCAGATAGCTCCAGATTTAGCGTGTCTGAAACTCTACTTGTTCCCAGTGTGGCAGAGCACAGCCACGACAGAGGCTGGCTTTAGCTAATCCTCTGTCTTTCCAAACAGGCTGCTTTAACTTTTCCTGGGATTTGGCATTGTGTCTCCGGCTCAATCAAAGTCCAGCTGCTCCTCCCTCCTGCCGCCTCTGTGGGGGCATTCAGCATTCTGCTGGAGGGAGACTTGGACACTTTGACCCTGGGGGGTTCTTGAAGCAATTCATGTTTTAGAATGAGAATCATGGGACTGGAAGCTTTTCTGAAGGAGCAGCTCAATCCTGGAGGATGGAATCCCAGCATTTGGGAAGAGACACCCAGGGTGCTCCCGGGATACCTCGGCATCACTAACTGTGCCAAGAGATGAGTCACGAGACCTTGCAGCTAACAGGGAATGCTTGAGCTAGGAATAGAGAAACTGATTACTGCACAAAGCAGCTCTCCCCCACCCCCACCCCCCAGTGGAACCTCTGGCTCTGAGGAGAGCTGGCGTTTCTTGGTGCTGACCACACAGAAAAGAACGCAAACTGATCACATGACATCTAGCTCTGTCCCTCAGCAAGCAGCTCCCACAGGCAGAATCACTGCTGGGGCTTCAATTCAGCCTCCCTAGATGTTTGGGTTAGCAATCTAATCTTATAATTCATTGTTGATAGTATTTGGAGGAGGGGCTTTGGGAGGTAATTAGGGTTGGAGGAGTTCATGGGGGAGGGGTCTCCTCGATGGGATCAGTGGCTTCATCAAGACAAGGAGAAACTGAGCTCACATGCTTGCCCTCCCACCTTGCTATGATGTCACACGAGGTCCTTCCCAAATGTTAGCATCATTCTCTTGGAATCTGCAGCCTTCAGAATTGGGAAAAACATTTTTTTTTCCTTTATTAATTACATAGTCTGTGGGGCTAGGAAGATGGCTCACTGGGTAAGAACATTCCCAAAGCAAGCATGAAGACTTGAGCTCAAATCCCGAGCGCCCATGTGAAAGGTATGATGGGCTCCCCAGACTCTGGTGTGATAGAGATACGCACGTATCTGGTATTTCTGACGTGATTGATATAGTCACAAGTGTAATTATTTATCGGCACAGATAAATTATTTATTGGTTTGTGCTTTCTGGTGTGTTGACAGATGGTGGTTTGTTTACGTGCATAAATAAGAAGCAGAATCGTTCTCCTTCAGCCCTTACTCTTGAAACGGCTGCTGCTTCCTAAAATGAGGGAATTCAAGGCCGGACACACCCTGCAGGCTTCCCTGTTACACTACACAGTCCAGATTCCTGATGAGATGTCACTTCTGAGGTGCGGGTAGAGAGGACTGTGTGTAGCCCTTGTCTTGGGCTCTGTGTTTCTCTTGGCTCACTCATTCTGGGAGAACTTAGCCCCCACATCCTGAAGATGGCCAGGCGGAGAGTAAGGAGCTCTGGTAGTGAGGAATTGGTGTCCATGAACAACAGCCAGGAAGGAGCGAAGCCGTGAAGCTACCACATGCCTGGTAGTTTGCAGGCAGATCCTGCCCCCACAACACACACTTGGGCTCACTTCAGTCCCATAAACAGTTGAGCTGAGACTATAACAGGGCCACTGGAGGAGTCACTCCAGGTTTCTAACCTGTGGAACCGTGAAGCGATGCTAATTGTTTCAAGCTGATGAGTTTAAAGTCATTCGCCATACTATGATCAAAAGAAACAAGCACTTCTTTTCTTGGCAAAAAAGGGTGTGTGTGTGAATAGGTGCTTTCACCAGAGGCCTCCAAAGAAGGCCTTGCCCTGTCCTGCTCTGGGGGATGAAACTGTGGCCAACAGCACAAAGGAAGTTCTCTAAGGCCTGGGGGCTGATGCACAGGACTGAGGGAACTTCCAGGTCGTGAGAAGAGAGCTGCTGTGGGCTGTGAACATCTGCTTGCTCGTCAGCACATCTGTGAGAGCGTCTTCAGCGCCAATGTTAACCAGACGAGCTGCGCGATGTGTGGGCCTCACAGGGCGGCAGAAATGGAGCTCCTCCGGTTGTCCCCAGACTTCAGGAAACGGGATGACCTCTCAGGACTCTGGCTTCCCCGTTGGGACGGGAACTCCTGTTGATGGTTTTTGGAATAAGGGCGGAGCCAGCACTCAGTATGCTTCTTGTGGGTCGTACCCTGTCTGCCGTGCAAACATTTCCAAGACAGGAAGGACTTTGAAATGAGCGAACAGCATCCTGGGAGAGTGTGTTTTCAGCGGAATGTAGTCCCACTTGGTTTTTCTGAAAGATTTGCTCATAGGTGGGTCCAGGATGGCAGGCCGCGTGAGTGCTGGCCTCCGTGATATTCATGCGCATGCGCTGAGGTAGAAGGTTCCCGCTAGAACGTGTAAAACCTCTAATTAGAAATAGAGCCCGAGCACCTAGCACAGCTGAACTAGGTTACTGCTTTCTCCCTTTCCTTTGAAGTGCAGATTCAGAAGCTCTAGGGAGCTTCTTGTTGCAAAGACCCAAGAATGCAACCCTTTCCTTCCTCTTAGGAGAACAGGGAACAAACAAAACGGGAAGGTGGGGCTGCCTGGTCTCGGAGGTCAGGAACAAGCGGCAGGAGTGGGGAAGCATCGCTTGGCAGTGCATGACTTTGGCGTGCGCAAAACCATGCCAAGTTAATTGGGTGCAGCTGGGGAGGATGGCGGCTCTGTCAGAGTCTGTTGTCTGTGAGCCAACCACCTCATCCCTCCAGCTGTTAGTGAGTGTGTGTGTGTCCCAAAGGAAACAAAGATGTAGAAGAAAATGAAGACACTGGAGGCAGAAGCCAGATTCTGCCAATAGGAACAATGGGTGCGATTGTGCTCCTCAAGGGGCACGGGACACCCATGAACGCTGCGACTGCCTGAGGGCCTCACCAGGGGGAGCATCCAGATGCACTCTTTCAGGACCTCGGGGAAAACTGGCCCAGGAAGGTGGGGGGTGGGGTGTTAGTTTCTTGGCGACCTTTCCAAGTAAGAGAAAATGCAAATACGTGCTTGTTCCGTTCCTTCCTCAACACCAATGCGAGTCTTTCTCAGTGCCAGGGTCACACTTTCCTCTCAATATTAATTAAAACAGTCTTGTTTTAGGAAAGCATCCCAGGGCAGTAGCCAAACTTTTACCAAACACACTCCCCCCCCCCCTCTCTGCCGGGAGGGGAAGAAGGGCAGAGGTGATGACCACTTCACATGATTTCCTGCTTGGAATTAGGTTGGAGTCAGGAGACGTGATTGTTCGCCTCAGTTCTTCCCAGTACAGGCAAGCACGTTGACTCTTCTGAGTAATTGCCTCACAGTGGAGAAAATACCTACCTTGTAAGTCTGGAGGCAGGACTCTAGCTAGTTACAGGCTGCCTGTGGATGAGGTCTGAACACTGAAAGCATTTCTGGTTTGCATTTAATTCAACTTGACACCCCATTAAAAGCTGAACAACTCACCGGCCGGTGATTGCGCTCGCCTTTAATCCCAGCACTTGGGAAGCAGAGACAAGTGGATCTCTGTGAGTTCGAGACCAGCCTGGTCTACAGAGTGAGTTCCAGGGCAGCCAGAGCTACACAGAGAGGCTGCATTTGTCTCAGAAAATAAAGAAAGAAAGAAAAATAGCTGGGCCGTCCAGGGAGAGGAAGCCAGTAAACAGCTTTCCTCCATGGTCTCTGCAGTTCCTGCTCTGACTTCACTTCAGGATGGAAGCGGAAATAAACCTCTTTCCCAAGTTGCTTCCAGTCATGGTATTAATCACTACAACATAAAACAAACTCTCTCTTTCTCTCTTGGAAGTGAGAGGACTCACTTCCAGAGGACTGGGAAAGGCCTGTGGCTCAGGGGCCTTGAGCCATGAGAGTCTCACTTATATAGATCCGCTTTCTCTGGCATGCTCGGGCCGTTTTGTGGATGATGTTTTGGTATATGTCATCCTTGGTTGGAGGGGTTGTCAATCTTCCTCTGACATTGGTTTATTTTTCACGTCAGTCGTAAAACAATATTTTTTTACTAGCTGGGCATGGTAGACAGTAGACCACACCTTTAGTCCCAGCACTTGGAAGGCAGAGGCAAAAGGATCTCTGTGAGTTCCAGGCCAGCTTGGACTACATAGTGAGTTCCAGGACAACCAGGACTGTGTAGAGAAAGCCTGTCTCAAAAAAAACAAAACAAACTTTCTCTCTCCATATATATACATATATATATAATAAAAACATACGCAGCATACTACATATTTTATATACAACTCACATACGTGCCATTATTGTGGTAATTTAGAACAATGAGTGTTGTAGCAGATTCTCTTTCTCCCTTGTCTCTCCAATCCCTGCTTCTCCTCTAACACCAACACCTCCCCACCCTGCCCCATGCAGTCTCTTCTCTTTCAGGAGAAAAGGACTCATGAATCATACATCACTTGTGACACCTCTGGAACCGCCTTCTCCACTCTCTCATCTTCATACCTCAACTCCACTGAGATGGCCCTAGAGGAAGTCGGCCCGCCCAACGATGGTGTCCTCTCTGGAAGAGCAGGCAGGTCAGACTGAGATCTCACACGGCTGTATGCAATTGGGACAGAGGACAGGATGCAAAACAAATGCGCTCCTCTGGCACCTCACTCTTTGCCGTTTCCCCTCCAAAACTGTCGGCAAAATACACGTCTGCTACTTAGGCCCCCTGGTCCGTACTGTTTTCGGTAATAACCCAAGCAAAATCATGTACGACCCGTTACTGAAAACCAGGACATAAAATGGGCGCTTAAAAGCTAACCCTTCCTGGAGTCTCTCTTGCCGCTCTGCGCCCAGGCTCTTCTCTGCCACATTTGGGTTCCGGTCTCTACGTCTCCTCCATTCTCCACATCACCTTCGTTCTTCCCTTCCCTTATCTGAGAGTCTGAAACCACAACTTGACCTTTATACCGGTTAGGACAGGCTAGGTTTTGCCGTAGTAACAAATAACCCCAAGTAACCCATAATAACAAATAACCCCAGCCTCGTGGCTCAGCATATGTGTTTATTATTTATTATCTGTTCCCCTTAGCACTGGCTGTGTTCCTGGATGCTCTCATCCTGGACCCCCAAGCTGAAGGAACAGTTCCTGTTTCGGGCAGTGTTATCTTGATGACAGTGGAAAGACAACGGGGCGTATGATGGAATGACGAACAAAGCATCGCCTACAATCGACATACGTCACACTTCATGCCTCAAAGCTCCAGACGCCCCAATCTGATGTTATCGGGGTGGGGATATAGCTTTTTCCATGGGGAAGAGAAACAAAAACCTGTAAACACTGAAACAGCCTGTCGTGGTACCCACTCCTGCATGTCCTTGTCTCTCCTATGACCCCAGTGACATGGGTGGAACCCTTGGCCATCTCACTGCCCCATGAAACCCACTTTTTCCAGCTCAGAGTGATTGCCATCTTCTACGACCTCTGGCCATCACCAGTGACCCCCTACTAAAGCTGTTTTAGGTATCTGCTTGCCCACAGCCTTTTAGGAAAACCATGATCCATCATCTATCCACTACTGTCTTCACCTGGCTGGACCACCAGGTTGGACAAACGACCTCATGTTAACCAAAATAAATGTTCACAGAGGCTAGAAGCTGGGCTAAACAGAGCCTTCTCCTAGGGGTGACAACCATCAGTTAAGCAGGAATAACCTTGGGGATACTGTTAGAACTGAGAGGACGCCTCGATGTAGTCAGAGCCCTGCCAGGTGGCAATCACATGCAATGGGATTGGGAGAGAACGGAAACAGAGAATCGAGTTTGAGAGTGAAGCTGAGAACAGATGTGGAGGAGACAGGACCACCATGCAGGTGGCTGTGGCCTTCCAGGAGGGAGATGGAGAGACCTTGCAAGCCAGGGCTGTCTTGGTTGTAGGACTAGCCATGTGGATGGCCACCATCAACTCCCATTTTCTTGAGACATTTGGCCTGTCAACAAAACCTGAGCAAAGCCTTAGGACGGGTTTAGAGAAACGTCAGTGTCTCTGGCTCCCGATGAAATTAGACTGGCCTCCAGTTTAGACTCTCATCCCCTAGACAGCAAGGCTTAAGAGTATAATCTTCATACCCCAGGCACAGCGGAGGCCTCGGTAAGCAAGCTTCCAGAAGCTGACCACCAATACATACCAAATCCATTTGTCTCATTGTCTTCTTTGTAGCCAAGACTGAAATCAACTGAGAACACTATTTTGACATAAATAAAAATGAAGCCACAACTTCCTTTCTCAGGAAACAGTCTCTGTGCCCATGTAGTCCACACTTCCGGGCTTCCCGATGATTGTGGAAGGATCACAGAGCAGGGTGGACCTTAGGAATTGCTATAGACACCAACCTCATAGTTGGGTTCCTTGGAGTAAATTCGCAAGCCTCAGAGTCAGCCTCTGAGAGATGGCTTAGCCCTGGGTAAGACAGGAGAAGAATGGTAAAAAGGAAATACTACCAGTAGAAAAAGAGGTGGCCAAGGCTAGCCACAGTCCTCGCTTCTGTCCCCGCAACCTTGCCTCAGGGCAGCTTTGTCTTAGACTGTTCGAGAGACTGGCTTGGCCCTGTGGCCTGATTTTGTTCTGTGAGTTCCTTCTTCCACCTCTTGCCTTCCAATTCCTCAAGAGGTAAGCAAAGTCAGTGGGGTGGAGGGGACTCAGGCAGGAGATGTAACATGCAAACAACAAACAAATGGTCTCATATTGCCCAGACTAGTATCAAATGCATATATAGCCAAGGATGATATTGAACTTCTAATCTTCCTGCTTTTCCCTCCTGATTGCTGGGGTTGTAGGGGTGAATCACGCATCTAATTTATACTGTCCTGGGCATTGAACCAAGGGCCTCCTGCATGCTAGGCAAGCACCATACCAACTGAGTATGTATATCCTCAGTCCCAACGAATGTTCATGTATGTTCTCATGCACATAAAGGAATCATTCCACAGAGAAAGGCTGTGGTCAGGCCTTTCTGACTATCCAACTAGAGGGCAGTTTCAGCCAGGAAAGGAAACAAAGATGAAACAGATAAATGGATCAGTCACAGACAGACCTTGCTGATCAACGTCACCCTGCTTCTGGGGAAAGACCCTTGTCTTACGTGACTTTCAGGAGTGGGTAGAAAAGGTCCCTGGAGAAAGATTTGGTCTTTCTCTGTTTGGAGAGAGGATTCTGGGATTTCTAAGATGAGAACAGAAGACTCCTGGCCTACTGTGGATGGGCTCCCAGGAACGGGCTGGGACGAGCTTAGGGGCCTCTTCCTGTGGAGTTTGTACTACGCCTGGAAGTTGCTCATTTGGGGCAGCCTCCTGTGACAGACACAAAGGGTGGCGTGGCACACAAACTGGCAGACAAAACGAGCTGGGGGTACTATCAGCACAAGTGTCCAGCACAACCTTGTGTGGATGGAGCCCCACTTCTAACCCAGCAGCTTAAAAATGGACTGCCGGACGCATGGAGGGTGCCTATTAGGTTACAGGGCTATGTTTCCTATTTATCCGCTGCAAATGAAGTGCAAGCTAGTGAACCTCCTTCTGCCTCAGTTTCCCCATGTGGTATACTTGCCGAAGGACTGGAACACAAAGCTCTGAGAAGTCTCTGGCATACAGCAAGCACGGTTATTCTGTGATTTCTGGTGTTTACAGCCGTCCAGAGTGAGACGCTCTATTCCCAGGGAGACACCTCCCTGAGAGGCCTTGAAGTAAACCACGCCATCTTTGACTTTCAGTCTGGAGGAAGTGGGAGCTGCTTGGCGGTCCTCCAGACCTCAGAGTGAAGCTGAGGAAGCCTCTGGAGACCCTTCCTCTGTCCCTTGGAGGGTCCCTGTGTCGGTTTGCTCCATTCGGGGCATTTCAAGATGTGTGGTGCACACTTCCAGAGGCTAGGAGGCCAAGGTCGAGGCCAGTCAGGGGACTCCCTGAGTCTTTCTGAAGACTTGTAGGGACATTGACTCCATGCTGTTCCACGTCACTGTTGGTGGCTGCTCGCTGTCTATAACATTCCCTGGCTGTGGGTGGACCAGTTGACCTTTGCCCCCATTGTCACAGATGGGTGTTGTCCCCTGTGTCTGCCACCAAATTTTCCCCTTTCTATCAGGGTGTGAGTCACTGACTGTAATGACACATCTAACTTGATTACCTCTCTGAAGACCCTGTGTCTAAAGGAGACCACACTCAATCACCAGGATTTCAGACTTGAGCCTGATTTGGGGGAAGCAGGAGAATGTGGGGCCTCATCTTACCTTGAGTGTGCCTCTCTGAGACAGGAAGTTTCGTCAGGGGAACCACTGTGGGAGCTCAGGGGACGCTTTGGGCTGAGGGATCACTCCTGGGGCAGAAGCTTCTGAGCATAGACAAAGAGAGGGCTGGGGGAAGTGGAGGGGTGTGTGCATGTGTGTGTGTGTGTGTGTGTCTGTGTGTGTGTCTGTCTGTCTGTGTCTGTGTGTGTATTGTTGGAGCCCGTGTCGCTCCAACACAGATAACTATTTTCCCTAACTGGACTGAAACGGAGACGCAAGGAATAATCAGACGCAACTTACTCGGTCATCATGGAAGGGCATCTCAGGGTTCTTTCTCCTGACCATCTCCCCTGTTTATTCTCCAAACAGCTTATATATCATCACATAAATTGAGCAGAAAAATACATTAGGCTGTCTCCTAGGTAACCAGGTGAACAGCCTTTTGTCACGTCTGCATCTACCTGTCTGCTGAAGTATGCTAGCTGTCACGTAGGCCTGAATTGGCATCTCTGTAAGATAGCCTCCAAATTACAAAGGAAGGAGCACCAGACATCCTGACCTTTGTTAAGCAGAGACAGCTTGTCTGTAGAGCTACGTGACCCCCTCGGATGGGGTCTATGGCGTTGTCGCCTGGCTGCCACACCATACAGAAATATGGGCCTACAGTGTATGTGCATGTATATACATAGTGTGAGTGTACGTTCATGTGTGTGTGTGTCTGTGTACATGTATGTATATGTGTGTGTCTGTCTGTGTAAGTGTATGTATGTGTGTGTGTGTACACGCACCGGAGGTTGATGTCAGGTGTCTTCCTCTATTGCTCTATTGCTCTATTGCTCTCTCATCAATGAAGTTTGGGCCTTGTGACCCCATTCATTGCGTAAGGACCCCTTACCTGAAAACCAAACTGCAAGCTCTAAGATGGCTCGTGTCCCTTGGTGGTACCTAGTAGGTCCTCAGGAAATATTTGTTTAGTGCCTGACCTTGAGGGACTAGGGTACCGTGAGGATGACGGTTTCAAGGACATATTCCGCTGAGACTCTTCTCTTGAGCTAACTTCCCCAGAACTGACCGGACAAGGCCGGCTCCTCCCAGGCCGCACACCTGTGGGGACCTGGGAAACCCAGGACAGAGGAGAGTTTGGGCGGGGCTGTCAGGCAGGCCCCTGAGGAGGACTCCCGTGCCCAGGGTACCATTCAGTCCGTAAAACCAGCTCCAGCCAGGGGCACGCCCAGGAGGGTGACAAACCAGAAAATGCCCTGTGATTTCAGATCTGAAAGAACAACTCACTGCCCTGTGGGGGAAGGAAAAGTGGGTTCCAGCCTTCTTCTGGGCCCTACATCATCCTCAGGCCCCAAAGGGAAAGGAAAAATCAAAGAGCTGTCAATACTGTGGATAAATTGGGTCACACTCAGCTTCACAGGAACAGCCAGCCCCGCCCTGTCTTGCTCACAAACCACCCTAGAGATCAGGAACTAGTCAGCATGAGTTGTTCAGTGCTTCTAGACCTTCCGAGTGCTGGGACCCTGTAATACAGTTCCTCGTGTTGTGGTGAGCCCCACCATAAAATTATTTTTTGTGGCTACTTCATAGTTGTAATTTTGCTACTGTTATGAATCTTAATGCAAATATCTGTGTTTTCCCATGGTCTTAGGCGACCTCTGTGAAAGGGTTGTATGACCCCAAAGGAGTTGGGACCCACAGTTTGTGAACTGATGCTTTAGGTGTTAGAAGCAGAATTTTCCTAAAGTCAGTTTTGAAAAGAAAAAAAGTCCACTTCAGGGGCTCGAGATGTAACTCGGGTATAGGAAACCTGCCTACTGTATACAAGGTTCAGTTTCTCAGCACCACATAAAACAGGGTGTGGCGATGTAGGCCTGTAATCCCAGCACGTGGGAAGGGGGGGGGAGGTTTTGAGGTTCAAGGACATATAAAGAATTTGAGGGCAACCTGTGCTACAGGAGACCCTGCTGAAAAGAAAAGAAGAGGAAAGGAAAGGGTCCATCTCAGCACTCAGCCAAATTGAACGTCAGGGCCCACAACCTGTGTGGTTCTCAGACCACCACTTTAAACCCTTCCAACTGGGCTGGGGGAGACCTACTGGCTCCAGCTCCTGATCACAGCCTCCTGAAGAGGAAGCAAGGGAGGCACCCTCAGAAAGCACTGCCTCGGGAAGGAAGGAAGGCACGAGAGAGTGTCCTCAGATAGCCCTGGCTCAAGAGAGAGTGTCCTCAGATAGCCCCGTGAGCATCAAAGGCTTCAGGTGATGGGGAATGCCCCAACCTCCCCAGGCCTGGGAAGAGGAGCCGGCAAGATTCAGCTCCACATTGGCAGACAGAAACAAACAAACAAACAAACAAAACAACAAACCACCCTCTGCATTCGGTCCCTTGGCAATTACCCCCGCAGCGTGCACCACTGTGGTACCACCAAGTCCTAGTGATCTGGGCAAAGGCCAGCCACTGCTGACTGAGAAACTGATGGACTGGGAAGGCTGTGCCCGAGTTTTCCCTTCCCGGTTTACGAGAAGCTGTTAGTTCAGTGTTCGTCTGTGAGTCAGTTATTCAAACGCTGGGAACACAGGAGTATTTACACGAAGGAGGAGTGGTCAGGACTGTAAACCAGGGCTGTCCTTTCAAATAAATCACTTTTTATAAAGTTAGGAGTGTGTGTGTGTGCGCCTGCCTATCCTAAACAGGGCATCAGACCCCCTGGAACTGGGGTTACAGACAACTGTGAACAGCCATCAGCCATGTGGGTGCTGGGAACTGACCTCTGAAAAGAACAGCCCTTAATCTCTCTGGTCAAATCATGGGGTTTGTTTGTTCTCCCCTGCCCCACAAAATCTACTTGACTCATCAGGAGCTTGGTGGGACCTGGAGAGGACCAGAGGGTAAAGGTCATTTTTGTCCTTTTCCTGATTACCTTAGAGTCAGCATTCTCTCTGAGGAGAGGCCAATGGATTCCAGTTCTGCCCGGTCTCTGACCGGAAGTGACCTTCACAGCCTGGTACTGAAGGACACCAGGAACCCTTTTGCTCTTGGAAAGTCTGAGGCAATGTTTGTAATGGTGGCAAGCCATTGCAGAAGGAAGAGAGAGGCAGGTTGAAAATCTCGGGCTGGCCTCCTTCTAATCCCCCCTGAAAGAGAGGCCTCTAATGTGTGAGGCCTCAAATGACTTCTCCAGGCTAGTGGTTCCCCCTACTTCCGGGTTAATTTCCAGAAGTCATAGGAGGCAGAAAAGGTAGGCCTGTATTCTGTGGACCAGCCGAGACAGGCAGGTGCTTTAGGCCCACCTGGGGAGCCTGGGTCCTAGAGGGCTGCAGAGTGGGCAAAGAAACAGTCTGTGTAACAGCCTTTTCTCCCAAGTTGGTACTTGGAAACGCTGGACTACAGAGACCACTGCAGATGGTTGTGCTGACCCTGTGTGGGAAGGATCTCCACAGTGTCCTGGCACTACCCTGCCACAACAGTGGCTGTCTGCTGGGAGGCAGACCTGTGGGAAGGTAGCCACGAGAGCCTGGGGAGCTGGGAACACTAGCCGGAGGCTCTGAGGTAGGAGTGAAGATGGCTTAGTCTCTAGTAATTCAGCTGTTAGTCCTGGAGGAACCAGGAATGGATGCCTGGCTCAGTGCTGTGAGGCCCGCCCTCTGCTCTCTTCTCCCTCAGGACGACACCCAGGACAGTGCTAACCACACCACTGGGGCACTTCTCTGGGGACCTAGGGTGACAGGGGACTTTGTTTCTCAGCGTGTGGAGGAAACCCTTCTCTGACCTTCAGACACACCCCCGGGCACATCACACTCTCCCAAAATGCCTGCTTGTTCTTTTCGGAAGAGGTATTAGAGTACTCGAAGACTTTGGCTCTGTTTATTTATTTGTTCAAACAGGATCTTGTGTAATCCAGGCTGGCCTGGAATTCCTTACGTAGTCAAAGATGATTTGAGACTCTATCCTCCCGTCTCTACCTCCCAAGCACCGGGATTACAGGCAATTACCTTCTCATCAAGTTGAGGACTTCTGTCCTTAAGGCCTGATAAAATTTAAGGACCCAAGGCCACTGCAGAGAAGGGCCTACCATCCCACAGGACCACACATAGAAAGAGGTCACTGACTCGGTAGCCGTGACCCCTAATGACACGATCATACACCCACTTCATTCACCACTTGTGGGCTTCACAGAGGTGGTCAAGCCCCAGCAAAGGCGTCCCGCTAATGGGAGGGAAGAGAGAGGCCACACCACACTGCTGCCTGTGTTTACTATGTCATCTGAGGCCAGTGCCACCAGACCCTTCCCCGGGCTGTACTCTGCCTCTCTAAACCACTTCCTGTTTCTTTTTCTAGGTTATAAGTGCTAGAGTCGGTATGAGTCACTCAGTCAGGAGGTCCAGAGCCCAAGGCCTCCTCTGGGGAGGCAGTGGAGGCTGGGACGGCAAGGGCCAATGCACCTGTCCATTCTTAAGAACACACACACACATACACACACACACACATACACACACACACACACACACACACACACACACACACACGGTCTTTAGGAATACCGATGCTATCAGCAGCTTGGGAAATTTGCTTGCTTGGGTTGTGATTTCTCTGCTGATCTCACGCCAACCCATAGGCTCTCGTCAGAGGCCCTTGGACAAGTATAGTTTTTGAAGATTTTTTTTTTTTTGATTTCCCTGGAAACCTTGCTTTGTAAGTGGCCAGTCTTAGCTAATTGTCAGGCAACGGCTTGGAGTCCAGTAGAGATGCGAACAAGAGACCATTCAAAAACATTATTTTCAAGTAACTAAGTTTCAACGTAAGGAGAAAACCGCAGCTCAGACATGAGCCAGCATTCAGCAACCTGGGTTCACGTGAAGACAGGCAGGAGTAGGTTTTGCAGAGTTCTGTCAGCTTCCCTTACAGTTTCTAAGAAGTTTGCTCTTGCTGGCTTCGTTGTGTGCTGGGGAAGGGAGGCTATGCTGAGACAGTACATGCTGCGGACAAGACACTGGGAGTTTCGGTATAAGTCAGTGTGCCAAGTCAACACTAGGATGCTATTTTTGCCTTCTAGTTCTATTCCCTGGTATCCGCCCCAACCTCTGTCCCCACATGAAACTATTTTTTTATACTAGGACTGACCAGTGACCTTGTATTCAGAGCTTGGGGCTAGGCACACACACACACACACACACACACAAAACCTTGACTTTAAGTCCCAGCCCTGCATAGAACCGCGAGCAGCAGTTCAATGCCTGCAGCTCCACACTCAAAGAGACTGGTTCGCGGAAGGGTGTGGTAGCATAACCAGTGAGAGCCAAAGCTCAGAATTTTGCTGCAAGAATGGAGCTGACTGCTGGAGCAGCAAAGTCGGCAGGGAAGCAAGTTTAGAGTCCCTGACACCAGCTGGGGAAGCCTCCCTGAGGCAGAGCTGGTACCGATAAGTAAGAGGAGAGGTGAGGTGTCAGAGCAGAATCCCGCGGGCATCAGCATCATTCAGTCCCAATGGCCTTTGTTGACTGTCTCCTTCCTTCCTTCCTTCCTTCCTTCCTTCCTTCCTTCCTTCCTCCCTCCCTCCCTCCCTCCCTCCCTCCCTCCCTTCCTTCCTTCCTTCCTTCCTTCCTTCCTTCCTCCACCTCCACTCCATATAAACTAACACATTTCCTGCTTGGTCTTAGCTAGCCTCTGCTGGGTTTCAGCCACTTGAAATCAAGAAGGACCTGACTAAAATGGGCTGTGGTTTGATGAATGACTACCTTTCAGTTTGAATACCAGGCCGCCAACCTTAAAGGAGTCCATTGTTCGGTTCTATCACCTCCTTTGCTCTCAGTTCCATCTGACTGGAGAGTCAGGGCAAGAAACGCAATCGCCCAGAGAGACTGTGGTTGAGTTAGTAAGAGTGAGGATGTAGCAGTGTGTTAAGACTCCATCTCTTCTTCATGATCTTTGGTATGTAGGCAGAGGGAGTCAAGACTGAAAGACCCGCCAGGCAGTGGTGGTGCACTCTTAATTAATTAGAGCTCTTAATCCCAGCACTAGGAAGACAGAGGCAGGTGGATCTCTGTGAGTTTGAGTCCAGCCTGGTCTGCAGAGTGAGTTCCAGGACAACCAGGGCTACACAGAGAAACCTTGTCTCGAGAAAAGAGAGAGAGAAAGAAAAAAGAGTGGAAGGCCCTTTTGCCTTGAAGATTTGAAAACAAAGCTTTTACATTAAACGTGTTTTACTTTTGTAATATGAAAAAAAAATGGCAACGAAGTGCATTGTTTCATGGCTTTAGAAAGATTTGATGCAGGCTAGTTTGCCCTTCTGGACCGGCCCCATGAAACTAACTCTGCAGAGGTCCAGCCCCTCACAGGAACAACTTTGTGGTAGATACTGGCCTCTGCCTGCTGTTTGCTACACTCAGGTTAGTCTAGAGCTCACTGACCCGGAACCCGAGAGAACATCTCAGATCCCCGACTCCACTGCCAACAGCAAATATTAGCTCTCTTCTGGATATGTTGGCCAGAAAACTGAATTTTTATTCCTCCAGGCCGGCCAGCATCTTGAAAGGCCAGTTACCTGCCCTAGTGACCTCATCAGAGCCACACTTTACTACTAAACAGAACAAAGCTAACTTGTGTCCTGCCTTTCTCTAGAGCCAGCATCGCGGTGTCCCCAACACCACCCTTCCACGGCTTCACCTGCATTACCGTTGTTTGAGCTGCCTAGGCTGGGCTCCTGTGGTCCGAGTCCCCATTCTACCCACTCATACATACATAGCCTTCTTGGAATCCTTTCTGCCTGCTTTGAAACTGGATCTTTCCAAGGACAGGACCCATATGCCTCACAGTCCTGGATGGAAAGTTCCAGGCCTCTGTGTAACACCTGCCCCACCGCCATCTTAGGGTGAGGTTTACACGTGGGTCTCAGCCCTTCCACCAGCTCTACCACACTAGGGGTACCCACCCTAGATGGCCAGGCATCTCTTTGAACCGTAAGTTCTTGATCTATAAAGAAAGGAACAATGGTTGCCTGATTCACCTCACACCCACAGTGGGTGTTTCTACTGAACCAAGACTGTGTCTGGTGCGCACGCACACACACACAGAGAGAGAGAGAGAGAGAGAGAGAGAGAGAGAGAGAGAGACAGAGAGACAGAGAGACAGAGAGAGACAGAGAGAGACTTCCTCTTGCTGTTATTCATCATCTCAAATATTTCCCCCCCTTTCATTGCTGCCATAAATAATGGTATGTGTGCCCTGTACATGCTCTCGAGAGCACCAACAATGCAGCAAAGAGCGAATGCCAAGTTTTTACTCGGCCATGCTCCAAAGTTACCATCCATTTTCTAGCTGTGACAGTTAAGCATGGAGTAGTTGAATTCACTGTTGACTTTTTCCTCACAGGCGGATTATATAAGTGTGGAGTGATCGTCCCAGACTGGATTTGCAACTCCAAGATCTAGAATAAAAGCTGATTATTCTCATCCCATCAGAGAGCCTTCTGTGTATTGATGACTTCTGCTGATATTGTGGGTCAAGAGGAGGCAAAACAAAACAGTCCAGGGGATTCCTTTTCTGGGATACAATACATACTAACTATATATACAAATAAAACGCCTCAATGGGAGAGAGAGAGGAAAGAGAGAGGGAGAGAGAGAGTTAGTAGCTAGTTCTATGTCAGCTGCCTGGCAGCTGCTGGTCTGAGTTTCAGTCAGAGCTGTCTGTGCGAATCCAGTCCTCTTGGCATCTACACAAGTGTCTAGACTAGAGAGTGCCCGTCTGGGCAGCCAGGCATCTGGTCCATGAGGAAGTTCCCACTGAAGAGCATCCCGTGAGAGCCATGTGGAGTCCATGTGGACCCATGAGCACGCAGAGAGGGACACTGGCTCTCCTGACATGTCTCAGTTGAATCACAGCTTACTTTAGGGACTGTGGGCCCTGGGGTTAGAGAGCTCGCCTAAAATATCCATGGCACGAAACTCTTTCCTGCTGTGTGGAGGTGAGCGGTCCACAGACAGGGATGATGGACTCAAAAACTATTTCCCTCTGGGAATGGTTCCAACCCTTAAGCATCAATGAGATCGAAATTGAACTCCCCTCCCCTGATTGCGATAACACAACTATCTCACCGTGTGCCACCTAGATATTGGCATAAGACAGTTTTAGCTATGCTGAGGGTGGGATCCAGGGCCTTGTCATACATCTTAGGCAAGCTCTCTGACACTGAGCTCCAGCCCCCTTCCTAAGCATCTAGCTCTTTAGTGGGCTCTTTGTGCAGAATTCAAATAGGATGCAGAAGCTTCTGTGACTTTTAGAACCTCACATAGTGTCTGGAACTTCTGGTGTTCATTCCCCTTGTCCCCTCCCTCCTTCTGAAGATCTTTCCTGTTCTTCACTGAGCCCCTGTCTGACGATCTATATGGTACAGTGAACTGGAGACTGTCAAAACGAACCAGGTCTCCTTTGATTGCTACATGTTAAAGTTCCTCCTAAAAAGCCACATGTGTGTTAGCCATTCTACCAGTCTGACCGGCTGAATAAATTACTATAGTTGTAGGGAAAATGGCATGGCACACTTGGGAGCCAAAGGATCTTGGGATATCTTAGCCTTCTAAGTAACCTTTTATTGCCCAGCTCTGTGTGTGACCTAACGTCCCCGTGACTATTGGGTAAATCTGTTTAGAATGTACTAACAGACCCCAAACAAAAGGCCAAGTATGCCATTACATAGCATCCGAAGCCTCTAACAGAGGCATCCCTGCCTTGCTGTAGCCCCCATCTGCCAGACGTTTTCTGCCAGTGTATGGGAGAAGCATCCTGCTTTGCAATTTTCTCTGTTCTGGTACTGTAAAAATGTGACGAAACTGTCACCAAGTTGGAACATGGTATTTGGGGCAGCCTGAACTCACATTTGACTCCAGAACAAACTATGTTCTATTCCCTTTGAGGTGAGAGCTGGGTTGTTGTTGTCTGTTTTGTTTTGGTACTGACAGTTGCAGGATGCTATAAACTGAAGTCGTAGATAGTAGCAGCTTACACCAAGAAGGTCTAAAGCCGAAGAGGCTAAGAGGCACGTGGTGAGGTTAAGGCAGCAGTTTTACACCAGAGGTCAAGGTCGGCGTCCCTGAGATTTTTCTGCATTCTTCTCTAATAGGGCTCTAATAGGGCTGCAGCAGCTCTGGATTCATGGCGTCACGTGACACTGTCCATAGACAGGACAAAGCATTTGTCCTGTGTCTTCTTTCAAGAGCTAAGAAGCCCCTTTTCACGTCCCCACGTCTGATTCTCTTCACATTCCTCACATGTAGGGTTGCATCGAGGGACCATTGCTAAAGCAGTTCCCATCGGAGAGAGTTCCTTGGACTTATCCACAGTCCGTCCTGGGGCAGAAGAGGTGTGCAGAAACACGGTTGTGATAACCCGTCAACTGTAAGGACGAGCAATTCAGAGTGTTACAGAGCGGGAAGCCAGCTCACCCTCCCCTGCCTTCTTGCAGACTCCCATTGCATTCCTTCATATCTAAGGTTCTAAAGAAGTTCATCTACTCCCCCTCTGTCTGATACTGGGAACTGAGGCCAGACCCTCAGGCCCGCCAGGCAGACGGTCAATTACTGCTGAGCTGCACCTCCATCTCCCTTTTATTAACTCAGCATTTCCCCATCTTGTTTTTTCTTGGTGTTCTTTACTTCCTGTAGGCACTGACATAAAAGTCCTGCTGTGCCTCACTGGTTGGTCTAAGTTAAACACCTGCCTGGAGCTAAGTTTAGCACAGATTTGGAGCCAGACAGCACTAATCAAAACCACAAGCGAACAACAAGAATATCTCAATAATTTGAAGAAGCAGACATAAAGGCAAGAAACTTGCCTTCTCTTCTTTGAGGACTGTCGTGGGATATTTTGATCCTACTCTGAGATCTGTCAATAGGGTTAGCCTTGAATCAGGAGGTGGAGTTAGCATCTAGCTGACCAGAATCAGCCATAAAGGTTTTGGAGGACTCAGGATACAATATAGAGAGATACAGGAAATCGTAGGGAGAGACTTAGGAAGATTTGTAGCCCTTTTGGATCTGGGAAGGAGAGAGAGGGGAGGTCATTGGTTGTTTCTCCTCTGCTTCTGTGGCCAATCAGGTTTTCACCCTGATATTTGACTCCCGAGTTTGTATTAATGGTAGAACAATTTAATAAATTGAAGACACTACTTGAATAATTTCTTTGCACTAACCTCTTCAGCACCCAGGTGCCACCAGGGCAAATGAGTATGACTGCTTTGGGTAGTCATTAAGAAGGATGGGCCAGGCATATTGTCTCATGCCTTTAATCCCAGCACTGGGAGAGGCAGAAGCAGGTGGATTTCTGTGATTTCAAGGCCAGTCTGGTCTACAGCGTGAGCTCCAGGACTGCCAGAACTACACAGAGAAACCTTGTCTCAAATCAAGAGAGCAGATGGCTGGGTCCCATGGCTCCTCTTCTGTGAAACAATGTTCGCTCTCCCAGATGATGCGTGGTTTCCCCACGGCCGTGGGTTGTAGCCAACAAGAAGCCAAGAGCCATTACCTTCACCAACTGGGCTCGGAACCCCCAAGCCCCCAAACTCGCCCTGTGTCCTGCCCAATATTTCTGGCTTCAACATCTCACCTCTCCCCCGGGATTCTGACCTGGTTAGAAACATCTTGCTGACTAAATAGTTCACAAAAGGGACAGACTGAAGACTCTGTGTAAGGGATGCTTCAATTCAAGTGGAATTCCTCTTATCGCTTGGCTATGACCACGTGAGGCACTTGGCAAATAGCCCTTTGTCCTGAAAGTCCTAAGAATAAGAAGGGGGAGGAATTTGGATAAGCAGAAAAGTCACGTGGCACTCGAGATAACCAAGATAATCAGGGTTATTTCCCAGACATGACCACTGTCCCTCTTGGTCACTCACAGGACTTGCCCCTTTGCTACTGTTCTTTGATATGTTTTTAACAGACACGTCCATCCTGCCAGATGGGGGCTGGGGATGGGAAGGATTGGCTCCCTCTCCTCTCATCGACTTCACTGGGCAACTGGTCCTGTAAGAAGGCCAGCTGGGTCCACTGGAAAAGACTGGGTAAGTGAAGGCCAACTGGCCAGGATGGCAGAGCTCAGTTCACTCCATATGGTTGGGTAGACACAAAAGTCATGTGACCAAGAAGTGGCATCTGCAAAGTGAGGTTCCCAGAACCCCAAGGGAGAGGTAGGTGTGGCCGAAACTGCCTGGGCTTCATCTCTTGCTGCTCTTACCAATCTTCCCTTCCTTCCCAGTACTTCCTCTTTTGGAGGCTCCTGGGGGAGCCTCCCATTGTGGGCTCCTGTTCCATAATCTGCACTTCCCACTTCTTTCAACCTGTGTGGAAAAAGTGCTCTCCCACCCATGCACAGGTCTGCATTTCTGCATTCCTCCCACCCATGCTCATGCACAGGTCTGCATTTCTGCATTCCTCCCATTCATGCTCATGCACAGGTCTGCATTTCTTCATTCCTCCCATCCATGCTCCTGCACCGGTCTGCATTTCTGCATTCCTCCCATCCATGCTCCTGCACCGGTCTGCATTTCTGCATTCCTCCCATACATGCTCCTGCACCGGTCTGCATTCCAACACCTCCTCTCCCCGTTCCTGCCAGGACTACTTGTACGTTTCTGCATTTCTTTATTTTGACAGGATCTTGCTATGTAGCCTGGCTGGTCTTGGACTATGCTGTGTAAACCAGGCTGGCCTTGAATTTGTGATCTTGCTTCCTCTGCCTTGTGAGTCCTGGGGATTATGAGTGCTTGTCACCACATCTGGCTAAGTCTTACAGTTTTTATATTATTATCATTATTATTTTAATTTTGTTTGTTTGTATTGAGACAGTGTCTCTCTATGCAGCCTCTGTTGTCCTGGGTCTCACTATGTGGACTACCAGGTTGGCACTGAATTCAGAGAGTTCTACCTGCCTCTGTGAACCGAGTGCTGGGATTAAAGAGGTGCACCACTACACCTGGCTAGTCTTAGTTGTTTTGAGATAAGATCTCTTGTAGCCCAGACAGGCCTAAAATGTCCTATGGAGCTCAGACTGACTTTGAGTTCCTTATTCCCTGGCTCCACATTCCAGGTGCTGGGCCACATCTGGTTTTAAACCCAAAGGCTCCGGAAGCTTGCATTGTCTAATCCTGCCCATTGTTTATACTCTGTTTTCCACTGCCACTGCGGGGAGGGGGGGGGGGGCTTGCGTCTTCCTTGAAGTTCTGAGCAGGGAGAGCTCCACAAGCCTGGGATGGTGCCATCACTGGGGACTCAGAAGGTGGCACGTGCCTGGGGTTGATGCTCTAAAGTCAGCTCCTTGGCTTGCAAGGTCTTTGGCTTTGTGTTTCGTAAGCTTGATGAGATCAAGGTTTGGGTTGTTTGCGCAGGGTTTGGGTTGTTTGCATAGGGTTTGGGCCTCTGCAATCCCATGGCCCCACCTCAGTCACCATCCCTCTGCTCTCTGAAGTCCAGGGTCCCTCCTCACTTCCTCCTTGTGACTGCCCTCTGTCCTCAGGATGGTGTTCAGTCACACAGCACATCACGCATAGCCTGGACTCCCTGACAGGGTGGGCCAGGTGGCCAGGGGTGCTCTAGCCCAACCTAGGTGTACATGGTTTCTCCGTACAGAACCAGAGGTCATATCCGCAGCCCAGACAGCCGCTGTATCTTTCATAAGTGATGACATCTACCCTCACCCTGTGCAGATACCCAGAACATTCTAGGATGGAGGTCACAATTATTGTGGAGGGGTTGCCTGCTTCAGCTTGTATGAACTAGTAAACAGACCAGAAAGGCAGCCAAGACCAGGAAGAGCAATCGCTGGACCCAGAGCGGGATCTGGCAATTCTGGTCGAGAGCAGCAACAGGGGCCTGCTTTTCTGGCCTGATGGCACGGCGGGGAAGCCATGAAGAGGAAGGAGACGAAGAGGAGGACACAGAAGAGGTGGAGGATGTCGGGTATAATAGAATAAGCCCAGGGAGCTCCGAGAGACATTGGAAATGGGGCAGTAGTGTGGGAAGCTTTGGTAGGCACTGTCTTGGCTATGGATGGGGGTGGTCCTTACCCTTGCCCTCCTCTTCTGAAGAAGAGAAAATATTACGCCTGGTGTGAGCATCCGCAAGTGAGGTCAAGCCATCCAGTCTGTGAAGTTTGTCATAGCAGCCCAAACCGGATAAGACAGTTGGCCCCTGGAAAGTGCCGAGGCAGAAGAGGCAGAAGAGAGGGGACACATAGGTCACCAACCAGTTCTGGAGTACTTCGATATTGTGACAATCGATACAAATCTATGGTGACCACACTGTGTGTGGTGTCTGCATCCCAGTGAGAGAAGGCAAATAATAGATAGAGCAAAACCATGTCCGATGGTGTTGTCTACAGCAGAGGACAAGGCAACAAGAGGCAGGGGAAGCCTAGAAGAGGCAAGGAGAAATGGCAGACACATACACACCCTTCATCCTTGAAACTGCACACACTCAAACCCGGTGCTCTGAAATGAGTCACACAGCCACCCCTCACTCTGAGGGAAGACACAAACTCAGGCCTACACCCGGGAAGCCTGTATTCATCCATGGGAAGAAGATGGGGTCATTCATGGAAGAAATAGAGACTGGGGATTGGGGAAAACTAGCCAGGGCAGGAGAACCCCATGTGGTATGGGCAGATACTTGTTAGGACCGGGTCCTCCCTGGGTCTCACGCCTGTGGTGTTTTATGAGCAGAAAGCCTTTGGTGTTTTCGTAATGGGCTCTCAACCTAAGAATGTCTGTGCGGCAAATAATCTTGGAAGATGGAGAACCGTGTCTCCTCTGGAGCAAACACTGGCTCCTTTAGTGCCCAGTATGATAAGGACCAGGTGGACACCTGTCTGTAATCCCTGTACTCGAGAAGGTAAGACAGAGTTCCTTGGGCAGCGGGAACCCAAGTTCAAGACCAGCCTGGGTTATGATGAGGGACTGACTGTATGTGTGTGTGGTGTATAAACATATAATTTATTGTGACTCTAATCATGAGGAAAAATAAATGCAAACTTAGTCAGTCATACGGTATAAAAATAACATTATGAGATCCATGCATCTGACCTCAGCATGGCCTCCCACCCCGAGGCAAGTGATTTTTCCACACAGCAGGGTACTTAGGCATATCGTTTCTGGATTCCTAGTCTTCCAGCTGCCATCTACAGAAGACACAAGTGCCTAACCCTGTTGGTACTTGAAAAAAAATCGCAGGGAAGGCCTCTGATGAGCTCAGCTGAGGTCATGTGCCCACCCTAGGGCCAGAAAGGGGCAGGGAAAGGGGCAAGAGGGGTGGGGTCAAGTTATGGTGTAAGCTGTGCCTTTCAGAAGGTACAGGGAGATTTAGGAGCCTCCCAGAACCCCGACCATAGCAGAGAGAGGCAGTAGGGTCAGGGAGGTTTGGGACAGCAGGAGCTGCAGATTTATGGATACCCCAACGTTTTCAAACAGAGCAACGGGGAGAAGGCAAGAATCCCAGCCAGGGCAGGTGTTCTGTTTCAAACTTGATGAATTTAGAAGCTTTGAGGACATAGTGGAAGATCTGTCATGGATCGCTGAGGATACCTTTCTGTAGGTCCGAAAACTGTGGAGAGCCCCAACTACTGGCGGAAGACAGAGTGAGCGTCCCAGGATTCCTTGAAAATTGCAGAAGCTGCCACCACACCAGCAGCCCAGCAGCAGAGTCTTCCGCCCAGCAGAGAGGAATGATTATGAAGGAATTGGTGAACTGCCTGCATCCACATTTCTGGCCAATGCCTGCATGTCCCAGTCCGGTGACTCAGCCAGGTGTGCTCCTGCCGCTTGTTCCAAAGCACACTGGGAGTTGTTGAGCAAATAGTTTATCTGAAACCCACGAGAAGCTGATCCCTTCAGCGGCAGAGCCTGCAATTCTTCGCCACCTGCAGCCCCTTCAGCCCCTGCTACAGCCAGCTCCTGCTGAACCTGGAATTCGTTGAGCAACCAATTCCAAAAGGGACTGGCTCTCCAGAAAATATGTCACCGCTGAGGGGATGGGGAAAGGAAGATCACCAGAGGTCCAGAGCACACCGCGCCCACTCACAGGGCTCCCTTAATCTCCTAGGGTCTGGTTGCATGATTATTCTACGTTCAGAGGGAGCTGAGTTTGTTATTCATCTCTTGATCTGGAGTGAGTCAGACATGGGTGTGAATTCCAGTTTCCCCATCCGCAAAGTGCTAATTACAAATGTGCCTTCTTCCTGGGAGCTAGGGAGAACTGGTGAAGCAAGAGAATCAAGCTGGGCACGTCCCTGAGCAGGACCCCGAGGGACCCACCCCACCCCCATCCCGGGGCAAGGTTCAGATAGAGCAGAGATGCTGTCTGTCTGTGCGGAGGAGAGAGCTGGGTTTCTCTGTGAGCTGCACACCTAAAATAAGTCTCCACGAGAGAGTCAGGGAATTTCCTGTAATTTTTACTCTCAATGTTCTATTTATAAAGCTTAGTCACTGCCGTTCTTTCGCAGCGACTCGGCGTGTGGAGACAGGTCATAATCGGAAACCAGCTCACACGATGCTCAGTCTCACCCGCAGGCTTTGGGGGAGTCTGGGTCAAGCCTTCACTTGACAAGCTCAGGAGACTTGCTGAACTGGGTGGCTCTCTCATCTTCCCATTGGCCACTCACACCCCGCTCTTACACATTCGAAGGGAGTCTGGTCTCTTCAAGGGTTTCTTACAGGCACTGTGAGGCCCGTGTCGGCAGGAGACCCTCAGGCCTTGGCACCGAGTATGGTCCGAAGGCATCTTTTGCTTCCTGCAGCAAGAATAGACCTGCCTGAGCATCTCTGCGCATCACTGTCTGCATAAAAAAGGCAGCTTCTCCCAAGAGGTTCAGAGCTCCGAAGCCCAAGTGCAGAAACAGTTGAAAACAATTAAGGGGCAAAAGCGGGGAATTGGGCTGAATTCAGCGAAGCTCAGCCACACTTATTACTTCTATCTGGCCCAGGGCGGAGCCACAAGGGAGAACAAAACCCCCCTGCTCACTTCCCGATTTCTCAGCCACTCTGCTAGCTACTGAAATCAGGCTCACGAATCAGGGCTGCTAAACCTTACCTCCGGTCTCCCGTGTTCCCAGAGCACTGTGCAGGGCAGAGGTAGCCCCATGTTGTTTTTCATGGGGGACATGGAGGTTTCCCACCCAAAGCAGGTTTACTTCTTAGCTATAGTTTCTCACCAAGCTGGCGTAAGGTTCTCAATCAGCCTGGAAGGCTCCTGGGTGTGGCACTGGTTTCCAAGGCTCTGAGGTGTAGGAAGTTTGGATCTGGAGATGTTCATTAGGGGTCTTGGTCCCAGCTGGCAAGTGTGGGCTGAGGTGGAGTGATTGTCACAGCCCAACTTTCTCTTGTAACAGGGTGCCTCCATGACTTACGTTAGAGGTGTGATGGTCCCAGGGATCTCTTTGGACGGCACCACTGGTCCAGCCTCTGGAACACCAGGCTCTTTTACCATCAATTACCAGCTGCCTCTCCAGACCCATGTGATCACTGTCTGGGCCCAAGTACCCCCAATCCCTATTCCGTTCACTTTCCTCTGGCTTTCTTCTTTCTTTATTTCTCCATCTCTTCCCATTCATAGGACTTTAGGCCCCCTTTTCTCCATCCCTGTGTTTGGTGGCCTGACGGTAAGTCTCCAAAAGCTACGTGGAACCCACACACCATCATGCAGAGGCCTAGAGATTTTCCACTTCTCGGTGAGTCAACACTTCCCCTAGTGCCTGTCACCAAGCATCACAGAGACTGGGGGCTGGGGTAGACTTCCGACAACAGTGTAAAAACAAAACATTCGTGGCCGTAGAGAAACAATGCAAGCACAGACTGCTAAGGTTCAGCTAGTGTGTCAGATGCAAGATCAGCCTGCAAAACTCAGCAGCATCTGCCTCCGCCCACAGTAGCTGCTAGAAAGTATTACTCCGAAGATACTATTCATAACAGCGGAATGAATTACCAGATACGTGGGAGTTGATTAACCAAGAACACACGAAACATCTATACACATTTTTAAAGTTCTAATAAGGACACCTACAATGATCTGTGTTAACAGCACACATTCCACGCTTTGGCTGGAGTGTCTTCATAAAAGATGGTGTGTATTGGGTAACTTTGAAAATACCTAACTACATTAACGATTCAACTGTACACTTAAGGCAAAGCCAGTCAATGGGCTGGTGGGTTCTCTTTGTGAGGAACTCTATAACTGGATGACCTTTTAAAATGCAAAGTAGAGAGGAGCTTTGCTCAACACTACAAAACCACAGTGATAGCAAGAGTGTGTAACGGGTTTAGGAACAGTCCCAAAGAGAAGAACAGAAGCACAGGCTCAGAAACCCGCCTGTGAACTGTTCACACACATGCAGATGTCACTTTGTGGCAGGGACACAGTCTGAGAAGGACACGTTAGGCAATGACACCATAGAGTGAGCCTCAGAGAGAGGTGGTCCACGGACACGGTAAACACCAGCTGTCTGAGGCTGCGGCCAGTGTGACATGGAAAATGTTTGAAAAGAAATGTACAGAGTAACCATAAAGTGTTGGTAAGTATAGTGTGACCGATCCATGAACCATGTAACCAGACCCGTACAGACGCAGAGAGACGTGACCACAGGAACACAAGATCTGGGTGACTGAGTTACACTATCAGCTAAGGCTTGGTTGGGAGCCTCCTGTGTTATTAACTCTGGGGCAGGTGTGATAAAATGTGCACCTTGCACACCCACCTATGTAGTTTAAATTGCACTTGACTAGGCCTGGCTTCTGGAACTGTCCTGGGAGGACGAGTCTCACTCCAGAAGAGCAGAAAATGAATTTGGGCTGAAGCAAAAGACAGAGTCCACCGTGTCCCAAGCAGCCTCTTCTGAGTGCCCCACAACGTCGGAGCTGAATGTTTAGGCTGTCCCTTTAGAAGCTGAGATCCTGGCTCTCCAAGGTGGTGGTGTAAGGTGAGCCCGCTGGGGTGTGGGTAGGTCATGGGTGGGGCTCTCAGAAATAGGTTTAGTGCCCTTATAAAAGAGCTCCTTGACTCCCATTCTGCCCAGTCTATTCTAGAACGTGAGGACAGGGAGAAGCTGCCCCGCTCTGGCCCAGGAACAGGTCCTCGCTGGACACTGAACTGGCTGACGCTGCAGTCTCAAACTTCCCAGGCCCCAGAACTGTGAAAAATGCATCTCTACTGTTTGGAAGATGCTCAGTCTGAGGCATCCTGTTACAGCAAGCTGTATTTACTACAGAAGCCACACTTGCCCCGAATGGCTTCACAAAGACATCCCGCTCTCCTCAACCCCCAAAAGCATACAGAATTTTAAGATAAATGTGGCATAAAACCAGCCACTGTGAAATTGTTTGTCATTCATTTGGCATGTCTGCAAATAGGCTCCCTTCCTCTGGTTTTAGACAGTCTAGCTTGGGATGGGGCCGAGGGCCCATTCAGAACAGCGCCATGTGTTAACCGGTCCTTGGTGCCCACTAGCCGAGGCATCTCATTTGACAGGGAGCATGGATGGGGCAATAAAGTGAACAGCCAAGCACACCGCTGGACTATAAAAAACATTAAAACATTGAAGGGCTTAAAGATTTAATGACCCAGCAAAGAAGAAAAATATGTTTAAATGCAGATCTCAGTCATTAAAAAAACATCTGTTATGCCACATTGGCCTCCTCTGAAAATGGGGGAAATAGGTCTAAAGCAAGAACCTACATCACAAGAGTCTAGGCCGGAGAAGGAGACCTACGCCTCGCTGGATGTCCAGTGAAGCAAAAACTCTGAGGAATAGAGATTGTCCTTCTGGTGGTGCTGGAGGCGCCAAAGACGATGGAAGCCGCTGCTCTAGAGACTTCTGAACCGTGAAAGCATTTTCTGAGGAAGCCTTTTCTGAAGAGAAGATCCCAGAAGCAGCAGGTGGTGAGGCAGCTGGAGAAACCTGTGGGGAAAGAAACACTGGGGGAAGGGCCTGGAAGGGGCTAACAGTTCCCTGCTGGATCGTGACTGTCCTTTCCCACCAGGCTGTAGCTTCTGCATCTACCAGGGCTGCCGTAACAAAGTCCTTGAGTCTGGGCAGCTTTAGCAACAGAATTGTGTTCCTCAGAGTTTCGGGGCATGGAGAGCTGAAATGTGAATATCGCAGGATTAGTTTCTTTTGCAGCCTAGGAGAAAGGCACGTGTCCCAGGAGTGTGCCCCTGGGTCCTAGATGGCCGTCTTCACTCTGCGTTCTTACATTGCCTTCCTTCTGAACATAAGAGTTTCTTCTTGTTGTAAGGACAACCAGAGATCTCGGCCAAGATGGTGGGATAGAAGCATCTTTTGTTCGACTCTGTGAATTAGAAAGATCAAGTCAACCGAGGAGACACTATGTCCCTTGGAGAGAAAGTGAGAAACCCTGTGAACTAATAAAGACTCCAGCCAGGTGACATTAGCGCCTGTCCCAGCTGACCTCATTCAACTTTGTTAGCTCTTCATGGACGTCCTTTCAATGGTCGCACTGCAGGACTGGGGAGCCGGCTTCACCATTTTATTTTGGGGAAGTGGGACAGAGTAGCATCAGTCCCTAATAGTATCTGAATGATGGGAATAAGAACAAAGGAGCTTTTGTATGAAAATACTAAAATCTCAGCGTGTGAAGTAGCTGAGCTTTCCTGAGGGTTTGCCCAAGGCAAGCCCAGCTCTCAAAGATTCCCTCTGACAAAGTGTGTGATCAGCAACCAAGGCAAAAGCTGGGGATCCCTAGCAAGTGACATGGGCCTCTGAGACTCAAGTTTCTTTCTTAAACTAAAGGTATCAAGTCTGTGAGTTGAACGTCCTGATTGGCACTCCAACCTCAACCATAGGATAAAGCAAGAAAACCAAAATAGGAAAAGCTACTTTCCCCAAGTTCCTTGGTAGCTAGAGTTTTGGTGGGAATTAAACACCCTCACTCCATCCTGACCCATACTCACCCTCGTCACCAAGATGCTCTGGTATGAATGAGACCTGAGGACAAGGGTAAAGCAGAAGCCACTTTCCCACCGCTGCTTCTGCTAGCAAGGCCTGGTCAAAAATGCTGGAAGAAGTTAGAGAACCTTGGCCTGCTTATGAGACCCCACAACTCGTTCTTGAAGAGCAGCTATGGGGGTGAGGTGGTGAGGCGGTTGCGGTGGGGTGCTCTAGGATTCCTCCTGAAGACAGGATGGCAAAATTAACACACGCAACACACGCACACACTCATTGTTTCATTGTCACTGCAGGCTGGCGACACCTGAATGAGCATTAATGGCAATCTGGGTGAATACACCATGGTCCATCTGCGCTCATGCAGGAGCACTGAGCAGTCTTCTAAGGAATAAAAGGAGGCTTCCACATACTTACCTGGAATAACTCTCAAGAAACTTGAGGGAGAAGAAAGTACAATCCTTTATACACAGCCACTTAGAGAAGATAAAAATGGATATTTAAAGGAATTCAAAAATTTAAAAGATATTGCTTATCCCTGAACTTGCCATCCTCCTCGGCCTCCTAGGTAGTGGAATTACAGGCATGTGTCATGACACAGCGCTGGCTCAAAAGAAAAACTGAACGATGAACAAAGTATTATGGCTTGAACCTTAATAGTTTTCTAAAGTCCAGGAGATGATTAATCAGTTTGTGGGTTTATAGCTTCATGGATTTTAGCAGAGGTTTTGTTCTGAGCCCTCTGCTTCCCCTCCATCCTGGTTCCCATGAGTCACCTTGCTCTACCACGTGCACCCACCTCTCCCCAGTCCCAGAACAAAGGAGTCAAGTGACCATGGACTGAAACCTTTGAAATCATAAGCCCAAATGTATATTTATTATATATTATAAATGGATTTTTCATGTATTTTTCACAGCGAGAGAAAGTTGATTTGGCACACAAACCACAATGAGCTGGCCCCAGAGATCTCTCTATGTCAGGTCCTAAACCATCTGTGAAAGAGGAGCCACGGGGACATGCCCACCTGGCTACGGCTCCTGCCAGTTCTGAAGAGCCGGGAGTGGTCCAGGAAGATGAGGGAGGGAATCAGGCCTATGTACAGCTCAGAGAATGGAGTTTTAGATGCATTTGTCTGGTCCCTCACAGCTCTATGGTGATGTGGGTATTTTTATCATCCCCATTTCACAGGCGAGGAATCTAGAACAAAAGAAAGGCAGCAGCTTGGTCAAATCTGTGAGACCAGGAGAGTCGTCCCAGCTCCTTTCTGCAGGAAAAGTGTTTCTTCTTTTAGAAAAATTTACAATTATTTGATTTTTTTTTAATGTGTATCAAAGCTCTGCCTCGATGTAAGGATGCATGCCATTTGTGTGCCTAGTGTCCTCGGAGTTCAGAGGAGGATGTCAGATCCCCTGAAACCAGAGTTAGGGGTGCTTCTGAGCCATCATGTAGGTGCTGGGCATCGAACCGGGGTCCTTTGCAGGAGCACCAAGTGCCCTCAACTGCTGAGCAACATGCTTCAAGCGCCCCCACTGGAGAGCCAAAGAAAAACTTTTCTACCCTTATTAAACACCTGCCACCCACTGAATCCATGGATTTATGCAGTTTCAGCATGGGTTTCTTTTGCTTTGCCACAGTTCCACAGGGTTTTTTCCTTACTGCAGGACTTGGCAAGCTCGCTGTGTGTTTATCTCTCCTGATGACTCTTTCCTTTGCCTTTTCCCTCAAAGTCACTCATGTGATCTGACCAACCCAAGTATCTTAGCATGAAGATCTAAGGTGACTACGGACTAACAGGTGGGTAGTGTAGTAGACATTGGGAAGGGCAGATTTCTATCTGTGAACTGAGGCTGGGCAAGACAGACAGACAGACGGGGGGGGGGGGAAAGAGAGAGAGAGAGAGAGAGAGAGAGAGCGCTAGGGAGCTGCTCTGTGTTAAAGGTTTTACAAGGCCAAATGCAGAGCTGTAGGATTATGGAGAGTTACACTGCTGCCGTCAAGAGTCAAATTATCTTGGGCAATTTTAGTTCCTTTGAAAGCCACCCACTGCCTACACCTGTGCCTGGCCTAACACCCTTGTGCCTATGAAAACCCTATGATGTAATCTTAGCCGACCACTAGCTTCTACCAAAATCCAAAAGCTCAAAGTGTCATCGTTACCTGAAACCTGTAGCAGAGCTGTCCCTGCCTACCCACAGCCCCCACTAATATATTCAGCAAACACTTTGATTTATGACTTTCTTTGTTAAGTAAATAATAACGTGTCAGGTAACCCCTTCCATGGTGAAACACTTGAGGACTTGAGTTCTGATCTGCATTCCTGGGCACTGAATAAACTCTCTCTTATTCTCATTGGGGCCAGAACCGCGGTTTTTGCATCGACGTATCAAGCAGGGATGTGTTTAAACTTATGATTTTGTTAAGTTCTGGAAATTTCCACTTAATCCTTTCAGATCACCATCAGTCATGGTTGCTGAGCTAATGGAAAGTGAAGCCACAGGCAGAGGAGACGTCCCCATAGCACCAGCCCGGGGCTTTGTACTCAGGGCTTTGGCCACCATCTCCAAACCTCACTCACTCTGGACCCCCAGGCCAAGCCTCCAGATTGTCGGGGAGAGAAGTGAGGTACTCCCCTCTGCAGGACTCCAGTGTCTATCTTATTGCTTCACTCCAAAGATGACCCACAGACCTGTTAGGAGGGGTGAACCCCAAGCCTGGCCACAGCATCAATGCTGGGAAGCAGGCTTCTAAGACACTGGCTTTTTGTCTGACTTCCTATAGGAATTACCTGAGGGGCCTGAAAAACGGCTGATTCCAGCCACTCTCAGAGACTCTCATTTAGCAATGCGGAGTGCAGCTACTGCTGGGGCTTTTAGAAGCCCCCAGTGATTCCGGGGAGCAGTAGAGCTTGAGAAACATTGCTGTTGCTGTGACCAAATGTCTGCGGGCAGAGGATGGAAGGCAGTGCCAATGACATCACCTGCAAACCTGCTAGAAATGACGATACTCTATCCAGACCTATGGAACCTGAAATCTGGCAGGCGCTGAGAAGGACGCTGGCCTTCTAACCAGCCTTCTACACAGTTCTGATGCCTCCTAAGGACTGAGAATCACTTCTCTAAGCAACAGGCTACTGGTGGATTGTTATTAGTCATGGTTTGCTTTATCAACTATTGAATAACAACTATGTTGATTATAAAGTTAGGAAATGAACCTACCCCAGGCCTTTCCCTGAGAACATGTGAGAAAGCTTTTTAGAGAGATTAGGAATCAACAGGAATTGATGGGAAAGGGGACAGCATTACCACACGTGGATACCACTGTGGGCCAGAAGCTTCCACAGGGAGCCTTGCCTGCCCAGGGAGAGCCCTGCCTGCCCAGGGAGCGCCCTGCCTGTCCAGGGAGCGCCCTGCCTGCCCAGGGAGAGCCTTGCCTGCCCAGGGAGGATCCTGCCTGCCCAGAAAGAACACAATCCATGGGGAGAGGTGGGCAGTGCACAGCTAAGATGACCCAGCAGATCGATGCTCCCTTAACAAGGACGGAAGCAAATTCTGCTTTCTTCAGCCTCTGCTCATGCTGATGATAACGGTTCAAGTACATGGGCTTGGAAGACAGACCTGTAGGCCAGGGTTGTTTAGTCACTCAACTTTTTTTTGGGGGGGGGAGGGGGTTACACTGGTCTAAGAATTGTCTTGTGCCACACATTAAATACAGTGTGTTCAATATGGTCAGTAGTGTGGACCGTCTTCATAGAACCCTGTAAGAGCGCTTGCCTTGTGTGTTCATTTAAGTCTGGGCAAGAACTCGGGACACCTCTGTGCTGTGTGACTAAGGTGGAGGTAGAGGACTGGAATCACGAAACTCACCAAGTTCATGGGATTTCAAGCGCTGGAACCTGGTGGAGGCAGGAACCCAGCCTGTACATTCTGAGCCACACCAGACCAGCCAGGCTCTTGGTTCTGTTTCTGTTCCTGCTTCACAAACCCAGGCCTACTGCTCCCTTCACAACTGCTCCCTCAGCCAGCCAGCTCTCCTGTCTACCCTTTGTGTTCCTGTTTGCCTGTGTTCGATCAATCAACTTTATGTTTCTTTTATTTCTCCCTTTAGGCGAGGTTAGCGGCAAGCCTGGGTGGACACTCAGCACATTTTGTGAACAGAATAACCTGGGCCTGGCTCAGTTGGGAACTCAGTTTCTAGTACGCAAGTGTGAGTTTTGACTAGGCGGGGCCTCGGCTGCTGGTGTGCACAGTGAAAGGACACAGGGAAATACACCGCACGCGGACAAGCTAATAGCATGGCTGACTTTGTGCTATCCTTGGTAATAAAGGACAAGGCCAGACCGTCCATCATCGTGAGTTCAGGGCTGACCTGCAGAGTTTATTGCCGCCAACAGTTTTAATTCTCTCCTGCTACATCTGCAGCCAGCAGTGTTTCCCAATGACTATAGACTCATGGTGAAGAGAGTAAGTCCCAAGCACGAATTTCCTTCATGTTAAGTCCTCCAGTTGAGGTGGGATTTTGTGAAATCTGTGAGGCAGAGGGATAGCTGAAGTCTCAGGAGGCTTGGGAGGAGAAAATAAGTCACTATAGATTCATTCGATCCTGGAACACATACCCAGAGGCGCGTTTAGACAGAAGGCAGATTTTGTAGGGTTGAGTCCTCTGTGCTTATCTGATATAGCATGCTGTGGGTGGTCTCTACCTTCATCTTTCATGACCTGAAAGTGTGGATTAGTGCATGGCTGGAGAGGCAGCTCAACAATTAAGAACACTGGGGGCTCTTCTAGAAGACTGGGATTCAATTCCCAGAACCCATAGGGCAGCTCACAACCATCTGTAACTCCAGTTCTAGGGAATGTGATGTCCTCTTCTGACCTCCACAGGCACAAGGGACCACAGTGATGCTCTGACATATATGTGACAAAGCACTCATACATATAAAATAAATATTGTAATTAAAAAACAAAAGAAATGCTAGGTAGTGGTGGCACATGCTTTTAATCCTAGCACTCAGGAGGCAGAGGTAGGTGGATCTCTGCGTTCCAGACCAGTCTAGTCTACAGAATGAGTTCCAGGGTAGCCAAGATTACACAGAAAAACCCATCTCAAAAACCTCATAATTAATTAATTAATTAATTTAAGAATACAAAACAAAATAAAAGCATAGTGCTACGTGGTCGTAGTACAGATAAATCCAGAAAATACCTTACACGGTGACCACCTGCCGGGTACCAGGTAGAAAAAGCACACGATTCTTCTCCTCTGTCATGAGAAAGTCAGCCCAGGGTTCATCTGGGCCCATACTTCCTCCCACCATACAGTTTAAAATATCTTAATTGGTTTGCACTTTCATTCATTAGATTTGTTATCATCTGGCTTCTCTGCCTATGGTCGTTTGAACAAGAATGGCCCCCATAGGCTCCCGTAGTCTCCCATATTTGAATGCTTAGCCATCAGGCAGGGGCACTGCGTAGAACTACAGGAGGTGCAGCCTTGTTGGAGGAAGTGTGTCACTGGGGGTGGACACTGAGGTTTCAGACTGAAGTACACTTAGTGCTGCTTCTCCAGGTGTCTTCTTGCAACTGAGTTTATTGCAGATCTCTGACGACTCTTTATGTAATTTAATTTATTCAAACTAGGAATGGTGCCATGGCGTCTGAATTAAAATGAGAAAGGAAATCAGTCCGTTGGCTCACGCTTGTAATTCTAGCCCTCTGGAGGTACAAAAGGGAAGACTGTAAGTTTGGGGCTAGAGATGAAGGCTCTGTCACTAAATCAATAAATAAGAAAGAAAGAGGCGGGGCTGGAGAGATGGCTCAGTGGTTAACAGCATTGCCTGCTCTTTCATAGGTCCTGAGTTCAATTCCCAGCAACCACATGGTGGCTCACAACCATCTGTAATGGGGTCTGGTGCCCTCTTCTGGCTTGCAGACATACACACAGACAGAATATTGTATATATAATAAATAAATAAATATTTTTAAAAAAAAAGAAAGAAAGAAAGAGGCTTGAAAACTTGATGTCTTATATTCTAAGGAAAAAAAAAAAAAAGAACAAAGTTGCTCTGATTCCAGAGGCTGGAGCTTGGTCCTGATGGTGCTATTTGGCCAACTACTCTCTGGTTTTCTGGTTTGTAAAATGGGGCTGTTTTTAGCATCTACCACCCAAGGTCATCATGAAGATCACACAAAGGGTATAATATACAAACCAGCGCTGAACACACCACATACTTAAAAGCTACTCTACTTGAGAAAGAAAACAGCCACATTCCCACACGGTACAGTTAAAAGCTTCACACCCCGTCCTCCTCTCTCCAAGCCCCCAAGGCCTGAATTGAAGTAATCCGACAGATCTTTGTCTGGTGAAAGTTACAGGCACTTTCCCTAAGCAGTGCTGTTGACTGCAACACAAATAAACCACTCATTTTTATCTTAGAATCAGTTCTCATCCCACAGTCATTAATTTCAAACCCAGACTTGCCTTTGTACTTAATTATGAGTCCCCGGGAGTTGGGAGTACGGCGCTTTCATTCTCGTTCATTCGCTAAGAGTTTAGGTACTTACCGTGGTGGCAGCATCCAGAAATGCTCCTCAAACACTTGGACTGACCTGGTATGAACTCTGAGCTGCAGAACCAGACACGTAGTAGGCTTAGTGAGGTTTCTCCTGAAGCCCAAGTGAACAGAATGTGGGACTCCAGAGATGCAGGCTGTTCGGGCTCTACAGTCCCTTTCTCCTGCCTGAACCTGCTTCATTGTTTCCAAGACAAAGGTGTTGAGTTAAACCGTTTGTTTTGGTCTTTATTGTCCAAAAGATTCTAAGTGGATACAAACTGTGTCTTTAGGAAACTGGGCTCTTTTCAAGCAAGACAGTTCTCTTGGCCGTAGCTCCCTACCGCCTACTTAAACACCAGGCATGGGCAATGTTGCTTAAGAGCTCTTTTCCATTCCAGATGGAAACTTTCCACTCTTCAGGGAAGCTCCTTAAGCAGGAAGGCAAACAACTCAGAATAGCCTCAGGAAGTCCCTGAAACTGACCAGAATCACTAGGCTCCGCCCTGCCAGAGTAAGCAATAAAAGCTGAAGAGTCTCTCTCTCTCTCTCTCTCTCTCTCTCTCTCTCTCTCTCTCTCTCTCTCTCTCTCTCTCTCTCCATCTCTCTGAAGGAGGGAAGCCAAGCTTCAAAGAAAAGTCTCAGGCAAGGTGAGCTGCCAAGAAGATGCTGAGGCCAAAGCAGCTGCCTGGAAGAAGCAGGAACCAGCGGGGCTGCCTGGAAGAGGTTCAGATCAGAGTCACTGGGAAAGGGCACTCTCCAGCCTGGTGAGCTGCCTCGAAGATGTTCCGAACTCTAACTGAGTTGCTCGGAAAGGACCATCCCTGTTGTCAGCTTACTGAGCTGCCTGTAGGTTGTGCCAGGTTGTGCCGTGTCCTCCAGTTGCCTAGCTTTTGTGAACAATCACTGGTGCTGGATGGGGTGATGCAGCAGTATCTTTTGAGTCATTTCTACTCCTGTAAGTCACCCATCACCCATATTCCTTAACCCCAATAAAACTCATTATTTCTCCAAGTTGAGCTTTGATGGTAGGCACACTTTGGTCTGGGTTGAGTAGATGTCACACAGGAAAGTGTCACACAACATTCAGATAGTTATAGTCCCATTTATTAAATGCTAAGAGCTGGGTGCTTTCATTTAAAAACACCACAATGGACTGGAGAGATAGCTCAGTCATTAAAGGATATAGGCCCACAGCCAAAAATATAAATACAGCTCAATACTTAATCTTCACAATTAGCTTGGGGTGGCTATTGACATTTCAGAGGTCTATAGAGGTTAGGCTAATGGCTGAAGTGGGACCTGACTTCTTATTTAGAAAGAGGAAATGGGATTGAATTGCTAACACCATTTCTAGCTTTGTGTCCCTGTGTAGATGGAGACCCGCAGCCTTCTCAGGGTGTCTGACTCAGTCACATTGTAGTGGGGTCTTGGGGCTTTGGGATTCCTGTCGGATTTCCCCAGACATGCAAGGTGTAGAACCATCAGCCTTGGCTTCTACCTTTCAAATTTGTTTTGTTTGGTCCGAGCTGACCCTTCAAAGTGGCACCCATCAACTTCTGGAGTCCTCGAGAGCCTTCAGGTCAAAAAATTGATTCCAAATTAAACCCTTCCTCCCAAACAGTAAGACTCCTCCACATTTCTCTTGGGAGGGAACTAACAGAGTCCTATGAGTGTCCAGCTTGCACTGGCAGCAGCTGGGGGACTGCCCCAGGCCAGAGCTCAGTTTGCACCTGGTTTCAAAGCACACGCTTAAGTCCTTAAGTCCTGACCTGCTGAAGCTGCCATTCAGTCTACCCAGCACCCACTTCATACACAGACACACTCATGCAAGCAAGCACGCACACACTCATACACAGACACACACGCACGCATACACTCATTCACTTGTTCCTATTCAGAATGAACACAGTGACATCACGGCCATTCTCTGCCCTCAGCAAGCATAAGTACAGGAAGTAGACCACTGAGTTCTCAGCCGCCCTCCACTCAGCCAGGCCTGTGGGCTGCACTAGTTAGAGTGCATCCCAGGCAGGTGAGAGACACATGCATTTATTATGGCTGGCAGCTGCATCTGTCCCTGGGTGGGCTGTGGGGAAGGACTGGCATCCGCCCAGCTCTGGAAAAGGTTGTGCTAACCACTCGGAGAGAGTAAGCTCATGGAACAGAGATCAGGGCCGACTAGGCCACTCCATAGCCTCTCCCAGGGCTGGGGCCCTTTCACTGGGAAGACAGGGCTGGTTCAGGACTTCAGAGGTGTGGGAGTTGGAGGTGATGTCTTTTGGGAGAAACTGGCAGGACCTGACCAGGGCAGCCTGTAGCCCTTAGGCAAAACATCAAGACCTCCACACAGGAAGGAAGAACCCAGACTCCCATACCCTTAAGGACCAAAATCCTGTCCTCCAGGATAGGAAGTTATTGCCATTTAGAAAAAAACGTCCTACTGGGCCTTCCCTCCATCGGCTCTCAAAATCAGAGCTTCTTAAAAATTTCCCTCTTTAGGAGACTTTGGAAATAGAAAGAATGGAGAAAAGAATAAACGAAAAAAGAAAAATCTGTATATATTGCACATCTGGATCGAACATATGGATTGACCAAACGCACATCTGGATCGAACATCTGGAATCAACATCTGGATTGGCCGAATGCACATCTGGATCACACATCTGGATCACACATCTGAAAATTAAAGATCATCGTTAGAGTCAGAAGTTTGAGTATGAGAAAGCATAGCAGAGACTTCTCTAATGGTACAATTTCCTGTCTCTTCTCTAAGTAGACAGAGAACTACTTCACCATGCCATTGTAATGGCAATCCCAGGGACCAGTAATGTCCATTGTGACTAGAGTTACTGATACACGAGGAGAAGGCAATAATGATTCTGTCTCACAAACCTAAATCCTCAGAACAGGTGTGGATTGAAGGCTGGAGGCTCCCTGAAAGATTATTTGTATGATTCTTGTATGGTCAGTCAGAGTTTGTGAAAAGTCTGTTGGTTTTAGATTATTCCCCCACAATATGAAAACCAAGTAACCCAAGAGTCTAATAAAATATAGTTCATATTTTAAAAAAATCCCTCTTGTATCTACTTGCCCAAGAAATCATGTGACCCAGGTATATAGGTATATTAATGACAATACACATAAAATATTTACTGATAGTAACTTATAAAGAATGCTTTTTACTTTTATTTTACGTGCATTGGTGTTTTGCCGCAGGTATGTCCTATGAGAGCATCGAATACCCTGGAACAGGAATTACAGACAACTGTGAGCTACCATGTGGGTGCTGGAAATTGAACCCTGGTCCTCTGGAAGAGCATCCAGTGCTCTTAACTGCTCAGCAACATCTCCAGTCCCTTCACAAAGACTTTTTAAAGTAATTCTTTGGTATGCCTATGTGTGCTTATGTGTATGCTCATGCATGTGTGTGTGTGTGTCTTACCATTATTAAAGACAGAAATAAATTCTGTATAGTGTAATGACTGGTTTTATGTCAACTCAACACAAGCTAGAGTCACCAGAGGAGAGAGCCTCAGCTGAGAAAACGTCTCCTTAAGATCAGGCTGTAGGCAAATCTGTAGGTTATTTTCTTAATTAGTGATTGATGTGGGAGGTTCCATTGTGGGTGGGGCCGCCCCCAGGCTAGTGGTTTAGGGATCTATAAGAAAGCAGGCTGAGCAAGCCTGGTGAGCAAGCCAGGAAGCAGCACTCCTTTGTGGCCTCTGCATCATCTCCAGGTTCCTGACCACTTTGAATCCCTGCCTTGGCTTTCTCAGTGGACTGTGATTCAGAATATGTCAGTCAAATAAACCATTTCCTCTCCAGGTTGTTTTTGGTCGTGGTGTTCCATCACACAAGAGTAACCCTAACTAGGACGTGTCCGAATGAGTGGCTGTGCTTGTTGATAAAGGAACACAGGGCTTGAAAAGGTGCCTCAGTTGATAAGGTGCCTGCCTTGAAAGCAGGAGGGCTTGTGTTTGCATCCTCGGGACCCACGTACGAAGCTGGCTGCAGTGGTGTATGGGTGTCACCGTAAAGCTGGGGGTGCACAGACAGAGTTAGCCCCAGGGCTCTCTGGCTAGCCAGTGTAGCCAGTGAGCTCTGAGTTCAGCGAAGAGACCCTGTCTCAAAACATGGAGAGTGGCATGGATCTCGGGTCACCATATGCATTTGAATGACATATGAATGACATCGATACAGGGTGCGCGCGTGCACACACACACACACAATTATTTTTAAAAAGATAATTAAGTCTTAGCTAAACATCTGATACGGCAGGGTGTGCGGCATCGCCGATGCTTTCGGTGGTGGGGATTTCAGATTTAGAACTGCCAGTGCCAGGAGGGCTGCTTCACATAAATGCATAGTGTAAAATGTATGTATGATATATATAAATGTACATTATACATCCATAATGTAGAGTATAAATGCATAGTGTAAAATGTATGTATGTATGATATATATATATAAATGTACATTATACGTCCATAATGTAGAGTATAAATGCATAGTGTAAAATGTACGTGATATATATAAATGTACAATATACATCCATAAGGTAGAGTATAAATGGAGAAGTATAGCGTACAGAGCCATTCCAGAAATTGCTGGAAATTCTGCCCTAATCCCAAGTCAAATTTTTTTTAAAGGTTTTTAAAAAGTCAGACTCAGGTCAGCAACTCTCACAGTAGTGTTGAAGCATCTAACACAACACAGTCCAACTAAAGTCCTGGCGAGGAAGGCGGTGGCCAGTGCTTTTGTCTCCCCATGATTAAACAATATGCTTCTCCGAGCGCAGAAACCTTTGTATGCGCCGTGAAAGTGCTGGCTCTCCTGACGTGCTCCTGTCTGGGATCTGAGCCGAGGCGTTAGCGTGGTGCTCATTGGCACCAGGTGCCAAGCTGTGTGCTCAGAGCCAAGGCTGCGGTGACATGCCACGCTAGTGAAGGCCGGAGAGCTTACAGATCTGATGTAGAATTAATTCCTGGTTGTTGCATGTTCAGAAACCCTCCACTGTTGTCACATGGTTCACAACCCCCACATTCAGTTATGAGACCCAAAAAGGGGTCACAACCCACAGTTTAAGAAGATGGACTATAGATGCAAACAGAATTACAATATCGAGTTGTTTTGAACTTCAGAAAACTAATTGATATTGTTTCAATATGTGTCCAAAATACTTCATTTTGAGAGAGAGAGAGAGAGAGAGAGAGAGAGAGAGAGAGAGAGAGAGAGAGAAAGTGGGGGCCGAAGCATGCACATGGAGGTTAGAGGTCATTCTCGATACAAATCACTCTCTGTTGATGTACAATTTCAACAGAACCAGGCATCTGGATTCCATCCCGCAGCTGCCCCCTGCTCACAGGCTCCCCTCGGGCTGCTGTGCCCTTGCTATCAAATTCTCATCTGAAAGATTCCGATATTATGCCTCTGAATAAACTGTTATTTACAGCACCGACTGAAAACCTCCCACGATTCCCACCATATAGTGTTTATGAGTGAGAAGTTCGGGACTGATTTAGTTTTGGGATTCGCGCTCATAGTCTCCCACGGTGCCGCCAGCAAGGTGAAGTTTAGGCTACAGACCTCTCGAGGGCCGAGGGCCAGAGACTGATTTCCTAGTTCACCCAGCGGCCTGGCAGTTCACCCGTATGAGACCTGAGCTCCTCACCCACATGAGCTTCTCGGTGGGGCTGCTCACAGCTTAGCATTGGGCTTTTCTCTGAGCTGGAGATAAAAGGGAAAGGAGGAAGAGGAAGTCCATCCCATGGGGCACAAAAGCAAGCCTTCAAGGCGAACACATTCTGGGAAAGAGGGAGGAGATGGAAGCCTGAATACCGAGGCCAGCAGCTCCAAGAGCCACTTCAGAGGCCACCTACTGCGACATTCAATTTTGAAGGTTCCCGCCACAGGGCAGTACTCAAGCTACAGCCAAGGTTTAAATGATCTCAATGCCTTGCTTTGCTCATTCCTCTTTCCGTTCCTATATCCCTCTCTCCCTCTGTGATCCGAGCTAATGAGGAATACCTGTTAATGAAGACAAACCAAAAGGACAATCTTAGAACAGCAACGCTTTAGGTTGTAGAAACTGTGTGGAGGGAAATCACACACAAATCCTCCTGTCCTGCACTGTCCTGAGAAACTGTAACGTGGGGGGGGGGGGGCTCTGCCAGGAAAGTACAGGCCTCACAAGTGTGAGGACCAGAGCTCCGATTGCTAGCACCAGCCGACCAGGTGTGGTGGCAGGTGCCTGTGTCCTCAGTGCTGCAGACAGCCTAGCTCCGTCAGCAAGCTCCAGTTCAGTAAGGGCCACTGTCCCCCAAAATAAAGAGGAGTGTGACTGTGGAGGCCTGGCATCAGCCTCCGGCTTACACACACACACACACACACACACACACACACACACACTCCACACACGTGTACATGCAAACCTAAACACATACACAGCACACACAAACATGCATGCACACAAGATTTGTCGGCATCCAGTCTGGCTCTCGGGAATTTTCCTATGAAAACTAACGACATAAATGAGAAGGGAGGCAAATGTTCTTCATTTACATGATGCTCTCCAGTGTCCAGGGCAAAACTGGATTGTCGGTGGCCTACCTAACAGGCAATCAAACAGAAATTCCCGGAGAATTGGACGTGAAGCTCAGTGGTTGTGTGCGTGCCTGGCCACACATTCAAACTTCAGCCCTCTGCATGTCTGTTCTGTTTTTCCACTCCGTGGTAAAGTTGCACACACGTAGACAAAACAGAAAGTTGCACTCGGAGCTTTGCATACATCAAGGACTACTTCGACTGCTTCCAGGTCTGAATCACTTGGCTTCTCTTGCTGAGTTTCCTCATCTGAAAGGCTAGAAGCACTTTACAAACATTGCCGTATGATGCCCGGTATTATTTTTACTTAATATAGTTCCTAAATGAATACCTATAGCTAACGGTTAGGACTTTAGGCCAGGCTCCATGCCAGGCACATACATTTCCTTCTATCTGCCCAACGACAAGGTGAAACGTGGTGTGTTCTCAGTTCTCAGAGGAAGAGACCAGGTCTGGACAAGTGCAGCCGGTCGCCTGGGTGTGTGGCTGGGATATGGCAGATTCCCCTGGGTCTGCTGGAACATGGGCACACCGTGATGAAGAGGCTGCACCCCAAGGGAGTCTGCTGCTTTCAGCCTCATATGCACCGCAGGATACCTATGTCCTACTCACTGGTAGTGAGAACTCAGGGCATGACATTCAGGCGGTGTCTAGCCTGCTGTGTGCTCAATGGGTGGGAGAAGAGCTCTAACACAGAACCTGCTGTGAACTGCGTGTGTTAATCCAGTCCCCCGAGACAGGGTGTGATGGGGCCTTACAGAGGTGAGGAGGTCACAAGGAGGGGGGGGGGTACCCAGGTCCAGCCCCAGCCTGGGTTCAGGTCCTGAGTTGGGGGAAGGGTACCACCACCAAATGAGTTTCACACAAGCAGCCAGTCCTGAGTAGCTCCAACTGCCTTTATCTATACGTCGATAACAAGCATGTTTTTCCATACTAACAACCAAGTTTTCCCATCCTCTAACATTAACCTCCAGCAAAAACAAATACATCGAATATGTTTTCCCCCAACACTACCTCCATCTTTTTTTTTTTTTTTTGATTTTTCGAGACAGGGTTTCTCTGTAGCTTTTGGTTCCTGTCCTGGAACTAGCTCTTGTAGACCAGGCTGGCCTTGAACTCACAGAGATCCGCCTGCCTCTGCCTCCCGAGTGCTGGGATTAAAGGCGTGCGCCACCACCGCCCGGCTCACTACCTCCATCTTTTACATCAAGACATCTTTAAACCTAAATCAACATTTATTATTTTGTTAGCTTGGCCAAATACCAAGCCAGGTACACCCTGTCTTTCCAAAACCAAAAGGTAATAGACATAGGTACACCTTTTCAAGAACACCATTGTTCAAAACACATTTTCAGAACTAGGGTGACCTGCCTCCAATCCTGTCAGCACTGAGTTAGAACAACAGGGGCCTGGAGTGGCTGCTGGCACCCCAGACAAGAAACCTAAGAAGCAGCAGCTTCCAAAGACATTTAGGGGAGGATGTTTGAGAAAAAAAAATGGGGTTTCCAGGAATGATCATATCTGTCCCGTGAATGATCGACAAAGTGACGCTAAACCCGCCAAGAGAGAAGAGAGCACGCAGGGCACGTGGTCCCAGCAGGATGCTGTGCTGTCCCCAAGTCCACTGGTCCTCGCCATGTGAGACTGTCCCCCATGGGCTTTGGCCTCATCTGGAGCCCCATTGGACAAGCACTCATTTACTGGTCCAAAACTAGGCTGCATGGCTCCCAACGAGGGGGGGGACTCTTATAAACAGCACCAATGACCTTAGCAAAACACGCAAGAGTTTGTTTCTCTACCTTCTCCCATGTCAGGACATGGGAGAAGGTCCCACCTGAAAATCAGGGCCCCTCCCAGATCTCAGATCTGTTGGGATCTTGATATCGAATGGCCAGACGTTCCATGGTCTTTCCTCTGGGAGTCTGCGCCCTAACCTTTCATAAGGACACAGTTGCACAGGATTAAGATCCACTCTAATGACCCGGTTCTACTTAATTACGCTCGAGAGTGGCTAGCTTCTCGTTAGTCACGCTCGGAGGTGCTGATGACTAGGGTGTCAGCGTATGACGGTCGGGGGCGCACAGAAGCCCTCAACAAGGGCAGAGTTCTGCTTTATCTGTGCTTGATAACTGACTCATAATAGAGTGTGTCTGAAACGTCTTCAGATGCTCGCAGTTGCTGCAGAAACCCCGATAAACTCTCCGCCAACGCAGCAATCCCAGTCAGACCAAAGCACACCAAACTAGAGAAAGCCCAGGTTTAATGACTAAAAGGCTCCCGGATGATTTTCCAGCCCCCCAGATGGGAGACGGGAATGGAAGACTGGAAAACCACGTGTCTGTTTTCTAGGGGACAGTATAAATACTCTGTGGGAGTGGTCTTGAGCATCTTTAGGGGAGGGGTCATCATTTGGTGGGCTTTCTGAGATGCAGCAGGGTTTGGAGAGAGATGGGGGAGGGGCTTGGGGTGAAGTTTCCAGGAGAATATTCTAGACTCTTTGGGTATATGGATGCCAGGGGCTGGAGTGAAGCTTCCATCCCAGACTCCTTGGGTATATGGACACTGGTTCATGTCCGGCTGCTTCCTGTGGGCATGGGGTGAAGGGGGGGCGTGGATTGGGAGTTGGTCGACTCACACTCAGCTGGACGTGTGGTTGGAGAAGCATCTGATTCACCACCATCCTGGAGACCTCAGGCAGAAAAGGCAGGTTGCTAGGAAAAAATAGATTATTAACACCTGTCCTAGTTGTACCGACAAACTGAGTGCGCCAGGAAGAAGAGCAGGGAGGCCCTTCATTGTGACATCTTGGAAAACCAGAGGGTGGAGGGTCCCAGCTGCTGGGCAGACCAAGTATCCTGGATAGGTGCCCACTTGAGCCTGGGGAGGTGGATACCAGCTTGGAGTCCCAGGAGCTGGTGCAGGCACTGGTATCATCTGGAGGGCCCTCTGCAGGTCGGCGGTGTAATCTGTAGGACCCTCTGCCAGTTGGTGTTATCTGGAGGGCCCTCTGCAGGCTGGCCTTGGCACGAGGCTGACAGGAGGGGTGGACCTGTGCAGGAACCTGCAGGTGTCTGTAAAACAACAGGAACAGGTTTGTATTTTGGTGTCATAGCAAAATGCTACCACTTTCGTTTGAAAGGCATGGGCATTTTAGAAGACAGAGGAAATTTAAAACTCTAAACCTCTGAAGTTATATCTGAAACCTGTTAATCTTGGACTATGAAGCCCGGTAAAGAATCACATATGTCTGGACTGTCTGGACGTTTGGTAGGGAATTTAACCAATGAACTAACGAGCTATCAGTACCCTCGTTGTCAGTGCCATCAGGCGGATCCGAGAAGGTAGTTAAATGAGCAGAGGCGAGACAGCTTTCCAGCTACCCAGGCAAGCCCAAGTTTCTCTGTGGTGTTTGGCAAACACAAGTCTCAGATACAGTACTTGCCTTTCTCTGCCAAGCCCAGGAGGCCTGACACATTTTCTTGTGGGGGTAGGGATCTGTCTACCTGTCTTGGCAGGATGGGTGATCGGTTCCCCCAGCGTCCTGCCGTCCAGTCCAGGCAGGGCTTTGTGCTGTGTGGCTGGCCTTGCCACATCAAAGGATGCTGCCATTAAGAACATGTTCTACTGAACAAGCCAGGTGTGGAGGTCCTGGGGGCTGGGATGTGAGCGAGTGAGGGAAGGCAGACAGCACTGGAGACACCTGTCTTCCCAAGTACATATCACTTCTCCTGAAAGCCCCAGGCAGGCCAAATGTTTGGCCACTTCTGGGTTCAGGTGGCCAGGTCCCATCCTTCATCCATTTAGCAGAAAATCTGAGGACACGAGTGGGGTGTCGTGGAATATTACTTACCTAAGCAAAGGAGTGTTACATTTGTTTATGCTGCATTTGTTTGACGATGTAAGGATGTGTCTAATTATGTAAAGATGTGTTGGGTTAAGCCAGGCAGTGATGATGCACACCTTTAATCCCAGCACGGGGGGGGGGGGGGGGGGGGGGAGGCAGGTGGATCTCTGAGTTCGACGCCAGCCTGGTCTAAAAGATCGAGTTCCAGGAAGGCTCCAAAGCTACAGAGAAACCCTGTCTTGAAAAACAACAACAACAAAAAAAAAGTGTTGTGTTTGTTTCACCTGGTGTACCTAAGGCACCTAAGGTCTGATAAAAAGCTGAGCAACCAATCCCTAGGCAGGAGAGGGACAAGCAGTCTGGCTGGCAAAGAGAATAGGAACAAGAAGAGAGAAAAGACATGGAGGAGAAAAAGAGGGCTACACCTGGGGCCAGAAGTCAGGCAGCCGCCAGCCAGACATGAGAAGCAGTGAAAGTAGGGTGTACCGCAGGAAAGAAAGGGAAAAGGCCTCAAGGCAAAAGTGTAGATGAAAAGAAACAGGGTAAGTTAGTCTCCAGGACTGATTTGGGAGCTGATACAGGTGGAAGACCCTTTCCCTCCACACCCGTGGGCACAGTCACCCACAGCTCCTCCTTCTCCCGGCCCCCTGTCTTCTGTAGACGAGGCTGCCCTCTTATTTCAGAACCAGCTCATGTGCCCGTGTGCTGAATGTCGCTCATTCCGGCCCCTTCCACACCTCACCCCATGAGACTTCTTCCTCCTGAAGTTGCACCCCATCTTACACCGTCCCCCTTCCAACTCATTCTCAGCAGACTGTGACGTGGGTTCCTACTCCTGCTTCCTCTGAGTTCCTGCTTCACCCTTCATTCACATTGACTTACTTTATTTTCTCTACAGGACATGGTACACACATGCTAGCTAAGGGTGGCCCCACCCCCTGTGAGATGGGCCCTCCCGCATCCATCAAGACTGCACCATTGGCCGATCTAATGTGGGCATTTTCTCAGCTGAGGTTCCCTCTTCCAAAAAGACTTCGGCCTGTGTCAAGTTGACATAAACTATTTAACGCAGGAGGTTATTTAAAAAAATCATGAAGTTGGCTGAAGAATGTGTTGACTTGCTTGGATATGGGGTGATTTGGGGAGGCTAAGTGGGATATATATATATAATCATATTTCATGTACAAAATTATTCTCAAGAATAAAAAAATACTTTATTCCATAATATAAATCCACTGAGCAGATGTTTGCCTTTTTTTTTTTTTTTTAAAGTCCACTCCTGGTCTCCTTGTTCATCCTTTCCTAGCTCAGGTAGAACTGTCCAGTTCCTGGCGGCTGGAGCTAGTTTTTTTCACGTGTGTCTTGAAATTTTTCCCAGAACTGCAATTGTTCTTTGCCTGTGCCTTTCTTATGGACGAGAGGGTAGCTCTGGGGTATGGCATGCACCTCACTGATTCATTTCAAAGATTTGTTTTTAATTTTGAAATGCTCTCTGTGTGTGCATTAATGGAGTGAGGGGGGGCAGAGGCCTTGGGAACCCCTGGAGCTGGAGTTACAAGGGGTTTGTGGCTGCCCAGAGCGGATGCCCGGACTCCAACTCAAGTCCTCCTGTGAGCAGTCCTGTGTCTCAGTGCCCAGCCATCGCCAGCCCCCCTGCTGAGTTATTTCCCCCTGGAACCTGACAAAAGTAAGGTTGTGTCTTCTTGAAACCTAGCACAGCGCCTGACCGTTCTGACTGAAAATTGTGTCCTGTGTTTCAGAGAAGCCCAAGACTCACTGGCTAACAGGGGACGGGGATGGAAATGTACTGAGGGTCTGTCCATTGGCATCATGTTTTTAAAAGAATTTTAATTTTTTAAAAAAATTAAAATATTATTGCATTATTTTCCCCTTTCCCTTTTCTCACTCTAACGCTTCCGTGTCCCCTCTGCTTCTTGTTCTCTCTTGAAATTATGGCCTCTTCTTAACTAATAATGTTACACACACACACATTCACACATACACTCACATACTCACATACACTCACACACACACACTCACACATGCACACTGTAGACACTTAAATGCACAAATACAATCTGCTCAGTCCATCTAGACTTGTGTGCATATGATTTCAGGGCTGAAGACTTGGTACTGGGTAACCAGTTAGGGAAGGGAAGAGTACTCCCCCTCCCCGCTCTCAGCGTTCCTTAGCTGTCTATAGTTCTGTACGTGGGAGTGGGACCCCGCAAGATCCCCCACTTCCACGTTAGCATGCTTATTTAGGCAGTCCCACGGTCGAGCTACTGTGGGTTTAACTTCCCTGTCATTTCCAGGAGACACATTCTCACAGTAGAGCTGGTCCCCCGGATCTTACGATCTTTCCACACCCTCTCCTGAGACGCTCCCCCGGGTCTATGGGCGGCTGTGTCAGCTGGAGTTACAAGGCCACTGGTTCTCTGCGTTTATTCCCACCAGCTGTGGTTTTCCGGGTGATCTCTGTCTGCTGTAAAGATTAGTTTCTTTGATGAAGGGTGTGAGCTACACTTATCTTTGGGTACAAGGAAAACTATTTAGACTGCAGCTAGGAATTCTGCTGGTTTAGTTAAGTGGCTGTAGTTGGTTTTCTTTTTAAGATCCATGACCTCATTAGCCCGGGGTAGTTGTCTAGATTTCCAGTACCAGGCATGGTTTCCCTCCTGGTGAGTGGGCCTTAAGTCCAATTAGAAGCTGTTACTACGTCCAAGGTATCAGCGCCACATTGCCCCCTTGGGGCTGCTGTGCTGTTGTGATCATTGTTGTGGGTCATGGGTATTACAGTTGGTAGTGGGTCTCCAGAAACTTCTCTGCTAAGCTCTGTCTTCCACAGCCTCAAGTCTGCTGTACTGGGACCGCTGTGTTTTCTCTGTTTTACAAAAGTACCACACCCTACTAATAATGCCGCATGCCTTGCCATACAGGATTCTTCTTTTTTAACAAGAGCAATGTCTCCACTCTTCCTCCATGACTCCATACTCTCCTATGTTGAAGGAGGAGTTACAAGACAGGGTGATGAAGTCTGGAGTGAATGACAGGCTCACTGCTGACCTTGGGATTGACCACTGTGGCCTTTTGTCTCTTTTGGGATCAGTTACCACAGTCTGACTTAGAAGGAACGTCTGGGAAGGCTGGGGAGCCTGCCTCTTCCCTTCCCTTGCTCACGCACCTCAGCCTGCTCATTGGCACAGTGCCGGTCAGTGCCGGTGACAAAAAACAAAACAAAAACAAAACCCTCTAGAAAACAAAACAGAACCCTACAGGAAGGGCTCGGTTCAGCTCAGTTTGTGGGTACAGTCCACTACATCGGGGACACCGCAGCAGCTGGAGTGGGAGAGGCTGCACTGGCAATTAGGAAGCAGAGAGTCAAGGATTTCCTGGACTCCATGGAATGGCACCACCCACATTTAGGCTGGGTCTGCCCCCAGGCAATACAATCTAGACCGCTTCAAGACCACCCAAAGATTTGCGTTGTTTCCTACTTAAGAGAAAAACAGACTATTCAAGTGTGGGTTCTGTGGGAAGGCGACTTAGAACTGACAGACCTGTTATCTCAGAGGCTGAGGTGGGGGGGGGGGATCATTACCAGTTCAAAGCCAGCCTGGGCTACACAGCAAGTTCTTGGCTCGCCTGACTAAAGAGTGAGACTCCCCTCAAAAGCATAGCCCTGGCTGTCTTTGACTCACAGGTAGACCAGGCTGGCCTTGAACTGACAGAGAGCTGTCTGCCTCTGCCCTCTGAGTGCTGGAATTAAAGTTGTGCACCACCATGCCTGGTGAAGAACACAATTTAAGCATTCGGGAGGCAGAGGCAGGTGGATCTCTGTGAGTTCGAGACCAGCCTGGTCTACAGAGCTAGTTCCAGGACAGGCTCCAAAGCCACAGAGAAACCCTGTCTCGAAAAACCAAAAAAAAAAAAAAAAAAAAAAAAGAAAAAAAAAAAAAAGAACACAATTAAAATTTTTTTGTAGCAATATTTCGAAAGATAGCTAGTGTGTGTGTGTGTGTGTGTGTGTGTGTGTGTGTATGGAGAGAGAGAGAGAGAGAGAGAGAGAGAGAGAGAGAGAGAGAGAAACAAGGTTGGCCAGGCTGGCCTCAAACCTACCATTTAGCTGAAGATGACCCTGACCCAAGTCTCCTGCCTCTATCTCCCAAGCGCTGGTATTATAGGTATAAAACAGCTATTTAAAAAATATATTGTATTTATCTCCTTAAGTGCCACTGACATCCAAAAGCATTCTCTGCTTCAACTTTTCCTACTGAGGGCTGTCAAACTTGCTTTTCTTGTTTTCCAGTTTTTAGAAGCAGCCCTGCATTCTGGGTTAGCTCCGAGCTCTGAGATGGTTCTTTTGAGCACTGGCCGGCCTGCTGGCTCTTTCATCTCAACTTGAGGAAAGTTGGAGTCACCTGAGCGGCAAGAGCCTCAACCGCTGCCTCCTTCAGATCCGCTCCAGGCAACCCTGTCGGGTATTTCCTTAATTGGTGATTGAAGGGGAGGGGCCAAGCTCACTGGGGGTGGAGCTACCCCGGGCTGGTGGGCTGGTTGCTAGCAGAGCCCTAAGGAGCTAGGCAGTAAGCAGCACTCCTCTGCATCAGCTCCTGCATCCAGGTTCCTGTCCTGACTGTATTTGGTAACGACTATGATATGGAAAAAAGGTTGAATATGGTCACAGTGTTTCATCACAGCGGCGGAGATCCTGACTAGGACACTTTGGGGACAGCTTATCTGGTCAGGGCACGCCAACAGATGGCTCTTTTTTTTCCTGGAACTAGCTCTTGTAGACCAGGCTGGTCTCGAACTCACAGAGATCCGCCTGCCTCCGCCTCCCGAGTGCTGGGATTAAAGGCGTGCGCCACCACCGCCCGGCCTAGCTGGCTCTTTTGTGTTAGTGTTCTGAGCAGGTTTTTCAGAAGGCAGTCTTCAGAACAAGGTGGTATGCTGACGGCCGCTCCTGAAGTTTGCCGATACAGTGCACACGGGTCTGGCAACGAATGCCAAAGCAGTGGTGACCCAGAATACAACCTGAAACCCATCCTGCTAAGGCCTGCGTGTCAGGGGATTCAGAAGCCGAACTAAAGGTAACACTCTAAAACTTACTCTAGAGCGACCCATGCAGAGTTTGACGGACTGCAATTGGCGGTTCATCAGAGCCTGAAGGAAGCCTTCAAGATCTCCATGTAGGCCAGCTTGATCTCAAAATGCTTTATCTTGTGTGTGTGTGTGTGGTTTTTTTTTTTTTTTTTTTTTTTTTTTTGTGTTGTTGTGATTTAACAAAGGACCTCATGAACGCTGTGAACGTATTCTGCTATTGAGGCCTATCCCCTTCCCAGTAT
>NW_026067963.1:1583571-1655902 GCF_014885135.2 Alexandromys fortis
TATATAACCAAAAAATAAAAGCTTAAAACCAATGGTAAGGTGGAGGGCAGCTGAGCTTCTGATGTTGGCACTTGGTCTGTAAATTAAGCACAGGCCTTCCGCCAAGGGAAAATAAAAGTTACAGTTTTCTTCACTTCTTGAGGGATACGGTCAGGTAATCTGAGGACCTGGTTAAGCATCCGCGTCTCATTACACAGTAAAAGAGCATTTATTGATGGTGGTGGTGGTGCACACCTTTAATCCCAGCACTCAGGAGGCAGAGGTAGGTGGATCTCTGTGAGTTCGAGACCAGCCTGGTCGACAGAGTGAGTTCCAGGATAACCAAGACTACACGGAGAAACCCTATCTTGAAAAAACCAAAACAAAAAACAAACAGAAGAAAACAAGAGGATTCATCTGTGACGGGTCACGGGCTTTAAAGAGAATGAACACACTTCAGTTCTGAAAATGCTTTGGAAGACAGACTAAGTTCCGTCTTTATGGAAATGATGGATTTACACCCTGGAATTACATAGCCCACGCTGGCTTCAAATTCTCACTAGTCTCCCTGTCTCAGGTGTGAGTTTCCATGCTTGGCAACTGTTAGAATTACCTGGGCTTGGTCCACGGTAACCGCTACCTAAGTGCGCCTAGGTTTAACACAGAGGAAAAGCACGGAACGGGAGACTTGGGTGAGGGGCCAGACAGTGGCTGTGCATACTCAGGCACATTTAGGTTCCCATATTTAGAAACAAGGATTTCCTCCATCCCCATTGGCATTTTAACATTCACGGCACTTACTTTAAGGCCACAGAAATGAGCTAGGCCTGGAGGCCTAAGACTGTGATCCCAGCTACTTGGGAGGGTGAGGCAGGAGGATGACAAATACAAGGCCTGCCCAGAAAACACAGTGAGTATTCCCAGTCTGAGACCTAACAAGACCTGGTCCCCAGATTTAAAAGTAAAGAGAGAGCTGGGGACATAGCTCAGTGATAAGACACTTGTCAGTATACATTAGGCTGGAAGTTCAAAGCCCAGTACCGAAAAAAACTATAGATATATACATATGTCACACATACCTGTCTTCACAAGTGAACGGCAATGATTATCCCCTCCCCCGCCACACACACCACCACATCCACCTTCCTAAAATGACTGACTCGTTCAACCACCACTGTGGACCAGTGTTCTCAACCTTCTCCTGCCTCAGCGCCATTACTCCACGATGCTGACACGCATTCTACTCTCTCAACAAGACGTCTGGATTTCACAAGGGGACAGATAAAATCAGCTGGCCTTGTGCAAGCTTCCCAAGTCCCTGCCTGTAATCTCACTTCTGCTGTAATGACTCGGGCTGAGCACTCGCCATTTGCCAAGAACCCAGGTGCACTCACTGCACATGGCAAACGACTTTCATTCCCATGGGAACCTCCAAGGCCCATAAGAAAATGATCCTCAAGAGGCCAGCAAGGCACAGAGTCTAAGGAACTCCCGTCAGGCTCACAAAGACAGCGGACGACAGACTTTGGGATCAAATCTGGATCGTGTGGTCCCTGGGTTATGTTCTGACACACTTTATTCCGGATGCACACAAAGGAACTATCATCATACAAAGGATTGCTTCCAGCATATCGCTCTATACTATATACAAACTGCATCGCATCTTGTTATTAAAAGTGAGCATGCCTTAGCGCTGCAGGTGTGGCTGAGTGTTCCAGGCTCTGTCCTGCAGCGATTCACCTGAAAACAACCCTGAGACCTCACTGCTTTCCCAGGCGGAATTATGAAAAATGATTAACTTGGCTTTCCTATCGCTTTTCAGTGAAAGTGTGTTCACCCTAAGATTACAGGAGGGCGGGAGAGCCACCGACAGACAGCGTCAGTCTTTTGATATGAGGTCTGCTCCTCTAATGACTAAGGGATGCCGGCGTGGAGAACCAATTAAGACTAATTGGAAACTCTAAGTACTCCGAGGCACTTTGAATAGAAAACGAAGCTCAGTGAAGCTCGCGGTGAACCCCATTTTTAGAGCTGCACTAATTAGAACCAGCTGAGATTCTTAAAGGTCTCTCTTCCTTGTACAGATGGGCTCAATGGCAGAGAGAGCGACTTATGAATCACGGTGTGTGCACCTTCATGAATGACCAAGGTTGGAAAGAAAACGACACCAAATTCAACTTCCTAGGAAGACGATCTCATTTGCTTCTGGCATGTTTTCGTCAGCCAGGAACTCCTAATGAGCAGGCTTGTTCTGAAAATCACACTTAGTCCAATTTTAAAATCTGAGGGCAACAGCAATTAAAAATCCCATTTTCACAGCCGCCTTGTTAGAAGCTGTTTAAAGACAAGACGCACAACGCCGCCTACAGGGGACCTTCGGAACCACAGTCCTCGTCTCTGTCCCGCACTCTGAATTAGCATTCAAAAATCTTACTCTACGTTTAATCAGAAAGCTCGAGGAAAGGGTGAGAAAGACATATAAAAAGATCCACCGCTGTTTTGGATTACTACTTCCTAAAGTTACTAAAACCAACCTAATTTCATCAAATACGACCCAGACACACAGCTATGAACGGGAGCAGGAGAGACGCAAAGTTATGCAACCTCTGCAGCTTCTAAAGTTCTGTGGAACATGGAGGAGACTCGGGTCACTGGTGAGAAGTCTGAAACCTGCCTCTGAACTGTGGAACCGCTCTTCCCCATGTTCCTTCTCCTCAAATTTCTCCACATTTTCAGGCACTCTGACAGCGGGTACAGTTTCTAAAGCTGTTCCATAGGTTTTAGACTGAGCTCTCACTGTGCGGGACAGGCCACACTAACCACAGATCATTTCCTTTTTAAATGTTCTCTCTTCTCTCTGACCGCTCTCTTGGGAAGCAGACACGTGTCCTTATGGTACCGGTTCTCAATTTAGGATCAACACTAAAGCTATCTGGAGTCCTTCCGTAGCAACATCACGCTTCTTGTTTAACAGGGCGTAAATGAAATTTGAGCATATTTACTCCCAATTTTTCACGTGACCTCACCATGGAGGATGGTTTACAGAACACTCTCAGTGCAGGGCTGCAAGACCTGCCCAGTTGACTTCCGCCTGCATTCTGGAAGTGGTTTATGGGCCCCACTGTGCACAGTCGCAGACCCTACTTGTTCAAGAGAACCCTGAACTCGTTTCCTTAGACAATAGCAATCACTCGGACAGTGGGTGCGCTCTGGCTGATGTCCAGCTAGTGGCATCACCTCTGCCGTCTGTTGCACCTGCCATTATTTTTGAGGTATGGTCTTATGTGACCCAGAATGACCCTGAACCATCTTCACCTTCCAAGTGTTGGGGTTCCAGGTATGCACTGGGCAGCCCTCGCTGGGATACACATTGTTAAATCTTCCAGCCCCCACCTCACAGATCAATTCCCAGGCCTATAGGGTCCGCCTGCCTCCTGCCTCACCGTGCTCACAGCAGTCCAGTTCTGCCCCAGCTCTGGTCTGAAACAGCCAAGTCACTCTTCCAGGTCAACACAAGCCCGAGCACAGAGGAGCTGGCCTCTCCTTCGCCTTCAGCAGACCCCAGCTACCCCGTGCCCATCTTCTGGTGGTTCCCAAGAACTGGGCCCAGCTCCATCAGCAGGCCCCAGTGTGCAAATCCCGAGCTCTTCCAGGAGCTGGGGGTTCGCCCAGGCTTGTGTGGAATGTAGTTGATGCTAAGAGTTCAGTTAAGTCCTGCAGTAGAGCTCAGTCAGGGTTGGCCTCATTCCAGAACAGGGAATTTTAAATTCTCATTTCGTTCTGTTACAAATTACTCAACTCCAGTTCATCACTCCCTTAGTTCAGGTCCCCAGAGGCAGTGATCCCGGAGGACTGGTTAGGGAGTGGGCCTAGTTAGCAGGGAGCGCAGGCAAAAAGGGTGTGGTTTCCAAAAAATTGGCACTAAATTGTTCCTTGTGTGCTAAGCCAGCTGGACTACATACATAAAGTAGAGTTCCAAGGAGAAGAAACAGAAAGTAGAGCGGGGTGGGAAGGGGGTCAGAATCCAAGGGCGTCTAAGGCCTATGCTCACGTATGAATTCTGCGTTATTGAGCAAGCTGCAAAGTGTAAGCTGTTACCTCCAAAGCATCACACATTGAGCTTTTCTACTCACTGCCTGGGGCAAACTGCTTCAAGAGGAGGCACATATGGACACAGTATTTTGAAAATGTTACAGTAAGCAAGCTTTAACAACCTAAGAAAGTTCCCAAATAAAGCACTGTTCTGAGCTCTGATTCTTGTCTCAATGTCTCTAAACGGAGCTGCTATTGCTTTCTGGAAGGCAGTTGTTCGCTGTAAATGTTCATCTCTTCAAAGCCATTTTGGAAGCATTCAGAGTCACAAGGTTTCAAACATGATGTTTATTCCAACACATGAAATGTGCCATCTAGCACCAATGACTGAAAATTCCAGAATTCCATCTGGTTACTACTTTTTGGAATTGGTGGTGTTGTTCAAGTCATTGACAGATTGGTCTATGTGAGCAGATTGGAACAAAACTGAGACAACCAGCAAAAAGCATTTGATAAATGTGCACTGAACTAAGTTTTAGTTACTCAAAAAAAAAATCAGTTTCGTATAAACATGATGTCTTAATACTGGTATTTTCAAATCAGATTTTCTTGGACGGTATATTCGAGAGACTGCTGAACCATGTGAGCACGGAAGCCTGCAGAGACAGCATCTGTCTTAGACTCACTGCAGTGCCCTTAACTCTCAAAACCACTCACCTACCTGTGATGGAGGAAAAGAAAACACTAGCCAGTAAAGAAGCAAAATAGTATTTGCAGTTTCTTTTAAAAGAACATGTAAGTATTAAAAACATGTAAGTATTAAAGACGGAAGAAAAAGAACCGTTACTGCACAACTACGTCAAGTGTGACTGTCTTTGGGATTTACTTCAAACACAAACTGAAATTTACTGCTTCTAAGTTAAGCATTATTATACAGTAAGAGACAATTACAATTATGACTACTAATTGAGTTGACTTATCTCTAGCTTCTTTCTTTCTTGAGACAGGGTCTCATTATTCCTGGAACTGGCTCTGTGTACCAAGCTGGTCTGGAATTCAGAGTGCCTGCCTCTGCCCCCCCCTCCCCCCCCAGTGCTAGGATTAAAGGCGTGCGCCACCAAGACCAGTCCTCAGAACACTGCTATAGAGTAGCAGGTATTAGGAACTGGAGCGACTTATCTCTAGTTTCTTGAAAATGTACCGAATCAACCATGCTTGAGGCTAACCTGAAATGTATTTTTATTTGAGTGATCCCACTGTTTCTTTTAAGCAGACCCTGTGCTGAGCTAAGTAACCTAAGCTAGATTTCAGCCCACGGCAGGCAGGCGCTTCACACTGTGGACAGTCGGCCGTGGTCATCATCCAAGGACATGCTGGAGAAACTGTAATGCAATCTTCCCATGCTGTATGCACATGCTCCATTCACATCTGGACCTCACCCAGGGTGTCAGGGGCATGGCTAGGACCGAAAAGGGTTTCATGACGGCAGTTTCTATAAGGAAAAGGGGGGGGGGGGGGTTAAGCATTAATCTCACATCACCAACTATTTATTAGGTATTTTATATTCTATGATACACCCAGTAGTGGCTACGTGCAATTCAAGTGAACTGCATTCGTGTACAATGTTTAGAGATGGTTCTTTGTTGCTATCTAAAGCAATCAACAGAAAGCAGATGTAGAAATGCTATTAAAATCAAAAACCTTTCTGCTAAAAGACAAAATCTCCTGGGTAAATTGGGAGCATAGGGACTTTGGGAGAGGGTTGAAGGGGAAGGGGAGCAGAAAAAATGTAGAGCTCAATAAAAATAAAAAAAATTAAAAAACAACAAACAAAAAAACCTTTCTGCTGCAAAAACTACATTACCAAAAAATTTCAGACACCCACACAATAGGAGAAATTATTTTCAAATCACACATCTGGTATCAATAGGCAAAGGAGACTTAGAATATTTAAGACAACTCACTTTGGGAAAATGGGTAAATCTTTCTCTAGTGACACAGAAGGTACTGAATATCACTGATCATTAAGAGAAAGGAAATAAAAACTGCATGAGTTCCTACTCCACATCTTCAATGGCTACAGTCACATGATAGGCAGGAGCAAGCGCTGGTGAGGATATGGCGGCGGGGAGCCCGTGCACAGCAATGGTGGAAATGTAAAGAGGGAAGAGCCGCTCTGGAAACGGCTGGCCACTGTTCACCACACCTATGCAGCCTCTAGGTTCACACAGACCCAGGCCCTGGAAAACACAAGGAAGAGTGTTCCCAGCCGCATCCTCCTCACAGGTAGAGGCAAACGAGGGAGTCACCAGCTGACGAATGAACGGGTGAATCAGATGACCAGAACCACACACAAGGATGTGACCAGACACAGAAAGAGTCTAAGCCACAGCAGGGCACACCGAGGAACACACTTGCTGAATGAAGGGAGCCAGACACAAAAGCACACACGATGAGGCTATACGAAAGCACACACGATGGTCAGCACGGAGGGAGGGCTAGCAGCATTTCTGTGTGATGAAAACACTTAAAAATAGAAAGCGGTACAACTCTGAACATACTAAAAACACCAAGATGTACGCTTCGAAAAGGGTAAATGTATGAAATGAGAATTAATATCAATATGAAAGGGAAATAGGTCTTTTGCAAAATCAAAACAACTCTTTATATTCAGAAACATAAAAATATTTATGCCTCAAAAAAATCTACTTTTAAACCAGTACAGCAGCTTTAGCAAATACTGTAAACCCTTAAGGCACAAAATGTATTTCCTTTGCCTTTTTAACACATTTCACATCAACACCAACCAATCTGAATTATAATAATAACCCTCTTACCTTCCTTTCCTTAGACTGAGTTTTAACACCCACTTCTGGTCCCTAAAACTCTATGGCTAGAATCCTTACCCTCAGAAAACATGGTGAACAAACTCAACCACTGCAAATTCATCAGAAATGCAGTTTACTATATTTTAGCCTCATCAGTCAAACTGAAGTCTTTGCCTTAGGGCAATCACAGCTACAAACTGGCATACAAGGCGGAAACACCACCATTCTCCCCTCGACAGGCTTGGCTGGCAGGTACAACAGAGGCAGGAGAAAGGCCCAAAATGGGGACATATATAAAGTCCCATTTAGTTGGGGATACTTTCACAGATCAATGCCAAAAGGAAAAGGAAGATGGCTGAAGCTTAAAAGTTACAACTAGCTTTGGCTTTTTAAAAAGTCGGGGACAAGAGGAAACTACAGTCATCTGTCTGAGGTTATGTTTAGAGTTTGGGAAATGCCCCTGCAAAAGCCTGTGTGTCAAAGGCTTGGCCCCTAGCATGAGGCACCTGGACAAAAGAGGCCAGGTCTTCCGGGCAAGTCCTTGAGGATGCTCTCTGGACCTGTTCCTCCTCTTCTCCTCTCATCCTCAGCCAGAGGTGAACAGGTCCCCTTTGTCACACTCTCGCCATGGCCTACAGCGTGCTCACAGGTCAACAAATAAGGACAATCAAACCCATGGCTAAAGTGGGTCAGGATAAACTTCTCGGTATTTCATTGTTTTAAAGTAACCGCTGAGGGACACGCTCAGTTACACAGCCATTCAATTTATAGCTGAAAGGGCCTTTAAAGAGCCCACCAAGGGCTGGAGAGATTGCTCGGTGGTTAAGAGCATTGCCTGCCCTTCCAAAGGTCCTGAGTTCAATTCCCAGCAACCACATGGTGGCTCACAACCATCTGTAATGAGGTCTGGTGCCCTCTTCTGGCCTGCAGAGATACACACAGACAGGATATTGTATACATAATACATAAATAAATATTTAAAAAAAAAAAAGAGCCCACCAAGCTGGGGATTTATCAGTGGCAGACAGCTTGCCTATTACCGAGGCACAGCAGAAACAAAGCTGGCCTTACATATTTTTTTGAAATTGGGTCCCATTATGCAGCCCAGTCTGGCCTCCAACTGCACAGCCTTCCATTTCTTGAGTTCTGGGTTGTGTCCAAGAACCCAAGGCAAGACAGGTAAGAGATGGAAATCCTGTGTCGGTGCCTGGAGCCAGTCAGTCACCACTGCTATCTCACTTGTAGGGCCCGGGTCTACCCATGTTCCTGGGGTGCATCTTGAGGACAGTTTCTGGTCAGCCAGCTAAAACATTCTGTTTGTTCCTGTGCTCCCTCTGCCCTACCTGGTGATTAACTGTAGGGCATCGTTGACCCCATCTTTGGCATGGTAATTTCCCACCTGCCTGGGCGGAAATCCTTGTGCAGCAGCTAGGTATATAAGGATTTCCCTAAGGTTGAATAAAGGGCATTCGGCTGATCTCCTTTGAATGACCCAGGTCTCTTTGTGTGTTCTTTCAATCTCCAGGCGTGCGAACTGTACCGAGGGGGTGTTACACTCACTATGTGGAGGTGAAGAGGTGACAACACCTTAGCCCACAGACAGGCATGAACAACTGTAAACACACATACCGGTTGCTTCTTTTTGATGTATATAATATGAATGTCTTCACTTCGGTATTCCTCATCGTGTTTGTCCAAAGGAACTTCCTCAAAGTCAAAGTCTAGTTGAAGGAGCTGTAAATTTCAAGGACACAAATGTTACACTCAGTAATCTGGACAGCCTTATGATAATGAAATTGGATGACGGTCACCTCTGGAGAATGGCTGACTGTTAAGGGAAACGTGGAAACCTTTTCAAGCCTGGAAATGTTCTGTATCTTTATGTTGGAGCAGTTATTTGGATGGAAATGCATGAGCTGAGATCTTGATATACGTGCATTGGATATTCACGCAAAACATGGATCTCATTTTAGCCTATGTTATCTGAGGGACTCATATACTTGCTTTGTCATTACGCCAAAGCAGTTCTTTCGCCAGGCAAAATTCCAGGACGATACAGAGAGCTCCAAAACAAGCCAGTTTTTAAAGAGGTGAATTTGTGCCCATGAAAGGGTCTAGGTCACTACTGGGGGAGAGTGAAGGAGAGATATGGGCAAGACACGCCTCTTAAAACTTTAAAAATAAACAAAGAACAGCCAAAACCTGAAAGTCATTAACGAGGTAAAATGTGTAATAACATAGAGAACACAGAAGTAAGATTCGCCGCCCACACATTTCTATCATGTGTTTTTTAAAACGCATCACCGAGGAGCTTACAAAGCTGGCCCTGTGCTGACCGGCGCTGAAAGGTGTCTCAGAAAAGACAAGTTTGTCATCACCGGTCCCTGACACCGCTCTGAACATATGGACTAGTGAGATCAGAAAAAACTCAGGACTGGGAAGGTCAGGGAATGGTGGGCGTTGTGCAGGCGGGCTGTGGAGGATCCTCTCCTTGGGTTCTTATTGAGAAAGCTTTGCCCACTGAACTCGCCAGGGCAACCACATACAGCTCCCCCACAGGGTGACTGCCACACACAGTACTCACCTCAAAGTATTTTTTCTCAATTTCTGGATTTTTCCCCATTGTACGTTGTTCATAACAACATATAATACAAGTTTCAGATCCACTGAGATCTTTTAATGTTTTCAGTAATGGTTCCAAGGACTGTAAAAAAAAGAATTTCCTATTATATGAAGGGGTCAGGAGGTGAAGAGGTCAACTGCCCTATAACCAAACCATTCTGAGTTGATACAACAAAGCAGCATTCTACAACTAGACTGGTTATACTGAGTTCTATCCCCTCCAACAATAGTCAGACAGACAGACAGATAAAAAACCCAAGGACTAGATCTTGTTTCCACAGGAACACAAGCAGACTTGCCTGTGTCTCTTTTGTCTGTCTTGAACTGGGGTGTGTTATATAGACTAGCCTGGAACTGAACTGGCAGTGACCCCTCTTCCAAATCCCAAGAGCCAGCACTACAGGAGTTATGTATCACCATGCCTGGTTAGACTCAAATCTTAAAGTCTAATTTCGTTGAACCGAAATTAGGGTATTTAAACAATCAACAATATATTCTACAAAAAATAAGCCTGATCCTAATGGTTTAAGATTTATTTTTATTATTTCAACTATGTGTATGTATGTTTCTGTGTATGGGCATGTGCACAGGTGTTAGTGCCTGCAGAGGCGAGAGGAATGGGATCCCCCTGGAGTTGGGAGTTACACGGCCTGATGTGGGTGCTGGGAATTAAACTGGGGTCCTCTGGGAAAACAGTATGTGCTCTTAATTGCTGAGCCATCTCTCCAGCCTCCTGACCTAATCTGAACCCAATCAGTTGGCTGAACAGTCATTAATTTAAAAATAAATATTTCTCAACACTGTATAAATTGATATGTAAAGAAAACTCACTCCACAAGTGTAATAACTCTTGCCACTGAAAATTAACTAATTTTTTTTGGGGGTGGGGGTCCTCACTCTGTGGTCTATGCTGGCCTAGCAGCCATGCCAGTCATTCTGCCTGGGCCGCCCAGGTTCTGGGATTTCAGGTGTGAGCCATCACGTCTGACTTGCATCTTAATTTTCAACATCATGGTTAATAATCAGTGAGAAAGAAAAGGAAAGAGAGAAGGGAGGGAGGAATTTCAATTTTTCAAGATATATCCAAATGGGAAAACCCTTTTAAAATTAGAATAGAAAGCACGTAAGTTTTCTCAAGCACTATTCACAGGCCTGTATGTTTAGCCTGAATTGTACATACATGTGGAGCCTGATGACCGTCTTTATTGCAAACACCCCACACGCAGAGGCGTTACAATGGGAAGGAATGCGGGCTTCCGGACACATGAAGTAGCCCGCGCACTCGACACTCACCTCTTCATAGTATATGCAGTCAGCCATCAATATGTAATCCGGCGAAGTCACGTCTTCTAGATCTTCCCCCCTTAAAAACGTCAAACGTACGTCTTTAACCGATTGCAGTATTCACGTCAGAAGCGAGAAGCAGAAAGTTTCCCACATATTAACAACGAGTTAGGCAAAATGCAATGGAAAGCAGATGAAAGCGGTTATCTTAAAACAAGCTGAAAGGCCATACAAACCATTTCAGTACCTTGGCTTGAACAGAGCCGGTCACCAGATGCTTGTTCATATTAATATTCATTTTCAGCAGGTCCTGCAGCTCCTCAAGATCAGTGACTACAACATCTGCCCTGAAAAACAACCTCGATTGGGTACAGGCGCAAGGCTGCGCGCCGGTGACCTGACGCCTTCCCGACAGCTCTTACCCGAGGGTCGCGGCCATGAGCCCCACGGCCCCGGTGCCCGAGCCCAGCTCCAGCACCGAGCGGCGACTCAGCGCGTGGGCCCCGTCGCCAGAGAACCCCGGCGTCTCCAGGTATTTGGAAAGGACGATGGCGGCGTCCCACACAACGCAACCTACGCCTCCCGAGCCGTACTGCTGCAGTCGAAGTACCGTCCCGTCCCGCTTCTCCAGAACCCGCACAAAGCTCCACAGCGGGTCCTCCACCTCCGGGTCCACGGCGGCCGCCATTGCTGCCACCAGCGGCTGCGTACGCGGTGACGTCACGCCTACGCAAGGCCCGCACCGCCCAGCGGCAGGCTGTTTTATTGCGCGTGCGCGTGGCTCGAAGCCCGGAAGTTGCAGGAACCAGCAGAACCTACCTGGGAGCGGCCTGGCTCGTCGTGACTGAGATCAGCGCTTAGAGAAACAAAGCAAATGCCAGTGCTTTTTCTTGGCTCACACAAAGCTGTAGGCTATAGATCTAGGCAGCTTCCCAGGTCCTATCAAAAATTGTTATGTTCAAGAAGTTTCCTACCGTACATCTACTGTTTTCATATTGAATGCATAAAAAAGATTGCCTGGGAACTTGCTACTTGCTTTCAATGGTAAAGAAAACTTAACCCTCTAATATTTACGCCCCCCTGGGGCCAAAAGATGGCCAGCAAGACCAAGGACCTGAGTTCTAGGACTCACATCGTAAAGAACTGCCTCCAGCAGGTTGGCCTGACTTTCACACTGGATCTGTGGTATGCACACTACACAAATACACACGTGATAAATAGGCAGGCAGATGAGAGATTCTTCTAGACTTTGTTTTTTCAGCTTTGTAGGTTTTGTTTTGTTTTGAGGTTGGTCTCCTGAATCCCAAGTAAGCTTCAAACTCATTGTGTAGTTGAGTCTGGCCTTGAAATCGAGATCCCTTGGTCTCAACCTCTCAAATACTCGGATTACAAGGTGTGCGCCTCTATACCCAGCTTCCTCTTGTTCTTTGTGATGAAAAACAATATCGCAGATCTTTTAAAAATTAAGACTGAGGTGATTTATTAATTTTGTTAAGAACTCTGATACAAAGCACAGTAGAAGGCCACAGACCGGTGGGTAAAGAGCGTGGCTTTGGGCTGCTTTATACTGCTGCTACTGCGCTCTCAGCACAGCATGCTTTGAGCATGCTGAACGAGGGCGTCCAATGACAAAAGCTTTATCCTCTGTCTGATTAAAAACTTTAATAAAGCTTTAAGTATTTTCTGTTTAAATATTACCAATCTGGAAAAACTTTTAAAAAATTTCAATTAACACAAGATTAAAGAAAGTTACTAGGTTTTGAAAACAAGGCAGTTGGCAGTTGGTTCCTATGCCATAAGAAACTTTTGTTCTGGACTTACAAATTAGTAAAATAGCAGATTGTATTATAGGCCTCAAGTCACTTAAATTTATATAGGTTATTAGCATCATCTTTAAATATATACAATATAAATAAACTGTACATACATGGCATATTAACTTTGTTTTCCCAAACAAGAGGCAAATCATTAGCTAAAGACACCAGACACTGCAAAACTAAAGGTGCATCTTAACGAGATGCACCCCCTTTTCTTCTGTAATCGGGTTATGTAGAATTGTTTATAATTTTAACAAAATAATAAACAGTGCATTCTATTGTTTCCATTCTAGTTTCCATTTTTTGTCTTCAGCAAATACTGGCATTAAGACATGGCATCAAGAGTTTAAGAACAGTAGGTGTTATTCACTAGATGTAAAACCAAGTTAAAACCTTGAAGATGGTCAAAGAGGGCTGAAAACCCAGTAACATCATAGTACATCTCTGTATCTGTGGAAATTCATTGCCTTAAAAAGGCACCTATTACTCTGATGTGAGCAATTCCTTGAGAACACTACCCCCTTTCAGTGCAGTATCATTTAAGCCATATGTTAGCGGAGTCTACAGTGCAAACAGAAATTCATTATACTGGCCTTTGGGCAGCACTGAGGAGCTGAGACAAGGCAAGGCTACTGACCACCTGAGGGTTACGGTGAAGGGCTTTTGCATTTTAATGTTTAGAATTCTTTTCTTGGTTTTGCTTTCTTGAGACAGGGTTTCTATGTGTAGCCATGACTGTCTTGATACTCGCTCTATAGACCAGGCTGGCCTTAAACTCAGAAATCCATCTGCCTCTGCTTCAAGAGTGCTGGGATTAATGGTGTGTGCCACCAAGCCTGATGATTTTTCTAATTCTTAGAAGCTTATTTGATCAGTAGCATTTTGTAAGAGCTTTATTTGTAGAAAGTACTAAAATACTATGCCTCTTCTGAATAAATTAAAACCTTTACAAATACTATTCCAGTGTCAATGACTACACACAGCTAAGGTCATTGAGGAGTTTCTGCATTTTCGAGCAAAGGCAGTCTGTACAACGGTGGGTGTGAAAGCTCCCGTTTGTAAGTCTTTGGTGGCAGTTTTGGTAGGTGAGGGCTCGAGTTCTGCCGTGGTGGAACAGGAGGAGCTGGAGGATGCACAAGAGCGCCGTGGCTGGAACTGAGCAAATGGCTTCTGCGCGGCACTCGTGGCGAGGGCGTGCTGGGAGGAGTGCTTGGCGAACTCGGACTTGAACTAGCGTCTCTGAGCCAGTCTGGGTCTCTGTGGGGATGTCCCAGCGGAGGTGGCTGAAGGTTAAACGGGCAGTTTATAAAGTGTTCTGGCGGCCGAAGAGGAACTGGTGGGGGGGTATCAGGAAGAGGCTCTCTCGGAGGGGGTGGAGGCGGACTGTGCACAGGCCCATCAAAAGCAGCGGCGGGAACAGGAACTCTTGGCTTTACCTTTGGAGGGGGCGGCTGTCTTGGTGGAATAGCAGGGGGGTCATCATCAGATTTCATAGTTCCCTAAACAAAACAAAAAGGCACGTGTCTAGTCTCTGGAAAAATACGTAAGATAATTTTAAAAGACTGAAAATTTTTTCTGTGTCATGTTAAATCTAGAGGGCCAAATTAAATGAATGTGGTTTAACTATCACCTTCCTGACTAAATTATTCTCAGTTTAACTCTGGGCTCAGTTTAACATTCGAATATAAGATGTTTCACTGAAACCTAGAAACATAGAACCCCATATCATCTTGCTTTGTTTCCAACATTTTAGAAATTTATAAAGTTTATTTATGGCAATAGGCCAATAAAAATAATATAGTTTTATAGGCATGAAAGGACATGGCATCAACAGCCTTTAATATCTAGCTTCTACTTTTAATTTTCCCCATGGCACTTAAAGCAGTAGATCTCAGAGTGGTACCCAGGGACCAACAGCATCAGTCCCAGTAAGGGCTGGCTTAGCATAGCCCATTCCAGGCCCAATTGCAGCCTTACAGCCTGGAGCTCAAGAACTACTTGTAAGACGTCTCCAGGTGATTCTGACATGCCTGTGCATTTGAGAAGCACTGGTCTAAAGTGCTCCGGTTCTTTAAAATAGGAATTCCAACACCACCCCCATCTGTACCAGGAAGACAATGCACTTCTGATTATCTGAATTTTCATACTTTAAAAAAAAAGTTTTTAAAAACTTTATTAAACAATTACTTAAGCTATTTTTCAACTATGACAATCTAAATGTTGAAACTGTAGAGTGTGGCTAAATTATGATTGACATACTGTAAAAATACTTTAAAAACAAGCAATTTTGGAGATCGACAACTCTGCATAAGTTGAGGCAAATCCAGGTTTGAATGACTACCTTGGAATTTGAGGCATCATGGTCAACTTTTTTCCGAGGAGGAAGTGGAGGAGGAATCAGTGGCTCTTCACTCAGCTTGTGTAAGCTTCCACATGAGCTGAAGAAGGTCTCTGGGGGAGAGGAGACTGGCTTACAATCACAGTGCAGTTACAGGACAAAACTCCACTCAGCAACCATGTTTGCCAGGTGGGTTATTCTCACACAGCTGTTTGTCTGTTCATCTATCTTCTCCACTGAAATTCTAAGCACTAGAGGACACCATGAGCATGTGTTTGTAACCCTAGCATCTACCATAGCAACTGGCATGTAATACTTAGATGAAGGCACATTATTAAGATTAATAATGAAATTCTAAACTGGTCCTGGTGGTGCAGCCCTGTAATCACAGCTATTTGAAGTACTAAGGGAGCAGGGTCATGAAGTTCAAGGCCAGCCTAGGCAATTCAGTGACTGTTTTAAAATAAAACGTATATTAAAAGAAAATAAAATTGAGGATATAGCTCAGTGGTAGAATGCTTGCCTAGTGCGATCAGCACCTTTAAAACAAAACAGAAGGCCTTCTCTAAAAGCATTTTAAAAATTCAAAACAAAAGTCAGGCAGTGGTGGTGTACACATTTAATCTAAGCACTAAGGAGACAGAGGCAGATGGATCTCTGTGAGTTCGAGGCCAGCCAACTACAGAAGTTGTTCCAGGACAACAGGGATGTTACACAGAGAAACCCTGTCTCAAAAAAACTAGTAAAACAAAACAACAACAACAAACCACCTGAGAACGTGTGCACACACGTGGTGGTGCACTAGCTTCCAGAGGAATTCCATTCTAAGCAGAAACTATTTCCAATGCAAAGGAGATCTAGGTATTATGCATAAGCAAGCAATCCTAAATTGCAGTTTGTAATATAAATATTACTAATGTACTCCACTATATTTCAAGCAACCACAGTAAGATGTGCACACCTGATGGATTATTTAAAAAATTAAACTATCACAGCTATAAATAATGAATAAACACCAATATAGCATTGCCAAAGCATTAGAACAATGAAAAATGAGTAAGATGCAAGAGAAACGTACTGATATTTCTCTCTGATTTAGAAAGTTATGGCTTTTACTGGGCTTTGTATATTTGCACTGAACACTGAGAAACATTTCTAGCCTTGAAGACAGGCTTTTATGATTGTTTTAAAAAGGAGACTTTTTTCTTCGCTGGCAGATGCAGCAGCTTCACTGTGCACCTGACCTGGAGTCTTTTCTCTGGAAAGTCAGCTTGCTTAGGGACCGAGATGGCAGAGCTAGGGCCAGTGTTATACGTGTGTAGCTAATACACAGAGTAAGGACATTTCCACCATAGAGCAAGAGAAACCTAAATAAGCTTCAATAAAGCCAGGAACTGAAGCTTCAGTTAGTGATGGAGCCTATAATGTACTCACTGGCCTGAGAGACACCAAGAAGGACAGTTTCAGGTTAAAGAGAAAGCATTGCAAAGGTCCAGATCAGTTTCCTAAGGGGCCTGACTTCATGGAAAACTGCCACGACAGGACATGGGAGGATGTACGCAATAGCTGCTGAGGAACAGCACAACGGGGAACGAGCCAATCATTAGCTCCTGGAAACAGGAGACCACAAAGGCAGTGTAATCAAGCACGCTACACATGACTTAGCAGTGACCCAAAAACGACACAGACAAGGGAGAGTGTCCCTCTCATTGCCTAATTCTAAAAGTAAGGGTCCCAAAGAGAGAACATCATGAATGTGCATGCCTCCTGAAAACGAGGCAGGAGGACAAGAGGCAGGGAACTGCTGTAAGGTCATTTTAAGTGTCTGGTGGCACTATCTGCCTCTGACATTCTTCTCATATATCATTTTGATAAATGTTCAAAAATATATGCAGCAAAACACTTAGGAGACTACAGTACTCTTCTGTGGTTGGCTAGCTGCAGAGACGTAACCCACAGACAAGAAGAACTGACAATGGACTTTTCTCTGGGGCAGAATTAGAAGTGGCAGAGATCAGGTAACTGAGATGGACTTACTCTACATCTCAGGCCAAGAAACATGGTCGGTGTTCTCTGTAGTTACTTAATTTTATTCCTAAGAAGTCTGAAGGTGGGGAGTAATTTGTTAAAGTTCAGATAGTCTCTAAAACATAGGTAAAAATGATTAAAACAAAAATTAATGAAATTTAATGGCACAAAGTTGTAAGTAACTCAGACTGTTTATAAGATTTTCTCAGGTCTGGGGCTGCAGCTCAGTACTGTAGTTGTCCTAGCATCTGTGAAGCCTGAGGAGCGGTGGGGAGGGCAGAGGGAAGGATGAAAGAAAAACATTTCTTTCTTTATTCTTTAAATGTTGCTAGCCCCCAAATATGGAAACACATCTCCAGTCCCCAGCTTATGATCGTGATCGTCATTTCAGTGTACCCAGCCTATCTGACTTACTTGATTGCGGCAAGAGGACTGGAGCAAAGATGGTATTGCTGCCTAGTAGAAAGAGAAAAATCCATTTTAACAGAAAGCTAACATGGATAATCTTCTTTTTAGATGTTTTCATTTAAAAGATGCACAAGTTCATGCCTTTAATCCCAACACTTGGGACACAGAAACAGGTGGATCTCTGTAAACATAAAGCCAGCCTGGTCTACACAGTGGGCATGAGGCCAGCCTGGTCTACATAGTGAGGACAGCCAGGGCTGTGTACAAAGACCCTGCCATAATACCATCATTCCCAACCAAAAGTAAAATGCACTGTACGAGTTAACACAAGACTTTACCAGCATCTTTTGATATGCCAGTTTGTCACACGGACTTAATACTCATGCCTGGAACGGTTTCCCTTTTGCAGACTAAGTGAATTCTCTATCATAAACCTTTTTAATTTTTTTTTACAGAATTTATGTCCTTATTTTATCATCCATTACTCCAAAAGAAATTTTTAAAATTTTTGTTAACCAATGAATTAGAAAACCCACAGACAACGCACAATGATGCTTCACTCCTATATTTAGCACCATTTTTACACTTAGATGCCACTTTTCACATCAACATGGTGTCTTTGTTTTATTTCCTGTCAGTGTGACACACACCCTGACAGAAGCAACTCTGAGGAGAAGGGCTTGTGTTAGCGTACAGCTCAGCTACAGTCCACCATGAGGAACAGAGGGCAGTGATTATATGCAGCTTGGGTTCAACTCCCTTTCCTGTTTCTCTAGGAGACTGCATATCCCAGCGGAGCCCTGGCAGCCGTGAAATGCGGTGTGCAGACACTCCCTCAGGAAGATTTCCCAGGTGACTGTCACATCATGGTGACAATTAAAACCAAGCAGCACACACGAGTATCGTGGCTTCTACAGCTCCCAAGTTGGAAAGAAGAAATGACCGACTTAAGACACAAAGTCCTCCTCTTGCCAAGAGGTTTGTGTTAGACACTCACCACAGGAACTATTGAGATCAACGTCTAGAAACACGCTGTGGTCTGAAGAAGCAGACACGGGTGGAGTGGATGGTGTGTTTGGAGAGGTGGGTGCTGACACTGTTGATTCGAGCTCGGTCTCAGCGATCCTACTAAAGCTTATCTTGTATGGTTCTCTTTCCAAAGGCGTTGGGTGACCTCGTAATGTGCCTGAGGTAGAGCCATGTCGGCCTGTGTTAGGCCTGATTCCAGGAGATTTTAAGGAAAAGGTTGATTTCCTAGGCTAAGAGAAGTAAGTACAGTTAAAATAGCACCCACTTGCATGCCATTGTTTATACTTACAGCTATCTTGTGACGCATACTCTTTAAAGGGTGTGATAAAAGCCACAATATTCAAGGGTAGCTCATGGTATTTTTATAGTATTTACCAGACTTGATTAGATTGTTTATCATGGGCTCCATAAGCAGATCTTTTTTTTTCTTTTTTTCTTTTTTTTTTAGAGATTTATTTACTTATTATGTATATAGTGTTCTGTCTATCTGTATGCTTTCTGGCCAGAAGAGGGCACCAGATCTCATTACAGATGGCTCTGAGCCACCATGTGGTTGCTAGGAATTGAACTCAGGACCTCTGGAAGAACAGTCAGTGCTCTTAACCTCTGAGCCATCTCTCCAGCCCAGCAGACCTTTTTAAAACATATTTTTAGAGATAAAAGTCTTGAAAATTGTCAAACAACTTTTTTGCTCCTAAATACTTGATCCTAAATTTCTCTTTCACACCATCTATATGTAAATTTCACAAACATCTATCAGATAACATAATTTATGTGACATAAAATGCTATATGTGATTTATTTTTAATTTTTATTTTATATGAATGGGCATTTTGCCTGAATGTATGTATGTATGTGTAACATGTACATGCCTGATGCCTGTGGAGGCCAGAAGAAGGCATCAGGTTCTCTGAAACTGAAGTTACAGGTAGTTGTGAGCTGCCATGTAGGTGCTGGGAATTGAACTCTGCATGAGCAAACAGTGGCATTAACTACTGAGTGATCTATCCAGCCCCTAGTGGGCTTCAGTTTTTTAAAAGAAGATAATTTTTCCTTCTGATCTTAAGCTAATGAACTGTCAATCCCTACACCAGAACTTTAACCACTTCAGGAAAGTGTATTATCACTGTTCCTACTCCAACTTGCTTGCTTCTGAAACCCTGACAGTGGGAACCTAGTCAGAAAAATTGAGTAAAATCTCAGCTGTGTCAACTACTTACCATGTGGCCCTAAAAAGGCTTTTTTTTAAAAACCTTACTGAGCATGAGTTTTTTTTAAACATTCATTTTTATCATATTGTGCGTTCGTACAGATGCCTGTGTAGTCTGTAGGTGTCGCAAACTGCAACAGGAAAGTGAAAGTCTGAAGAGGCCCAAGGCAGCCCTGAGCCCCAGCTGCTGCCTGCATCCCTAGAGGACAGAGGCTTTACCTTCCCAGTGCTTTGTCCTGAGCGTTTCTGAGAACCTTCTGGGTACTCAGTAAATAAAAAGAGGACCTGTGCACATGGCTGAGGATGCCTGGCTCTTCTTACACTAAAGGAATCCGATAAGGTTTTACAGCGGTTGTTCTCAACCTGTGGGTTGCAACCCCTCGAGGGAGCTCAAAACCCTTTCACAGGGGTCACCTAAGACCATCAGAAAACACAGATATTTACATTATAATTCTTAACAGTAGCAAACTTGCAGTTATGAAGTAGCAATGAAAACAATTTTGTGTTTGGGGGTCGCCAGCATCAGGAAGGTTGAGAAACACTGTTCTGATTGCTTTTATTTCCTTCCACACCTTGTTTTACTTTTGCCTACTGAGAATTGGCTTTTTCTACTCTTGCTGTTGTCAATGCAAACCTCTAGAGCATCTGTGAATTGCAGCAGCAAATTCTAGTAAAAGAAAGTACTCTAGTGTAACCACAGGACTGTAATGGCTGGAGCCACAGTCATGCTAAGTGTCATGATATAGCTGTTACCCGCTGGCTGGCCTTCCTTCTTTTTCCTTCTTTTTTTTTTTTTTTTTTTTTTTCCTCTCCTAAACGGGGTATCGCTGTGTAGCCCCGGCTGTCCTGGAACTCAACCTATAGACCAGCCTGGCCTCGAACTATCAGAGACTGCCTCCTGAGTGCTAGGATTAAAGGTGTGCACCACCACCACTATCTGTTGCTTTCCCTGCCTTTTCATTTATCCCATCCAGTCACTTGCTTTTGGGCCTCACTTTCTTTCTTTTCTTTTTTTTTTTGGGGGGGGAGGCTCACTTTCTTATAATTTTCCCCCAAAATCAGGAGGTTAAAAAAGGATAGATAAGTGACACTGAAAGGAAGGCTTCTTTGCATGTGTGTGGACCTAGTTTCTACATCCAGTAGTATTTTAAAAAGAAAAAAAAAAAAAAACAAGTTTCTATCAAAACGGTCTCAAGTGTGAGAGGCAAGCACTCATCTGAGCCCCATCTTCACCCTGTATACTAATTTTAGAAATAGAACAGTACTGTAAAGCAACAAAGCAACTATTGATTATATAACCATTTTAAGAGAGCGGGTTGTTATTTTAAAAACAGAAAAAAAATTCCCATAATCATAACGAACTTACAAATCGAGGCGGTTGTTTGCAGTTTCGGGGTTCAATTTCTTGTGATTTGTTGAACAAATAATCTGTAAACTCTTTTTCAGACAAAATTCCCATGGGGTTAAGGTTTTCAAAGAATCTCTAGAATTAAACACATAAGTATATGTATATACTTTGGTCTTACTAAAATAAGACCCTATTAATGTTAACACTAAAACAAATTAAGACAGCACAGTATTTGAGAGGTTCCGAAAGATTGCTCATTCTACTCTCTACTTACAATTGAGACTGTACAGTTTCTGAGGACGTCAAACCCTAGCCTCATAGTTTATTAATATGAACAGATTCTCGGCTTAGTCATTAGCATCACTTACTTCTTATGCCCCTTCTCACTGTAACAACCAGATTACCAGCACTCATCTACCAACAGAATTTACAATGGAGATTATGATTGAAAATCGCAGGAGGATGTTCATAAGCAGAAAAAAATGTGGCGATAACTAGATTAAGGCATATTCAAAAGTAATTTTAAAGGTAATTATAGCTTTAAATTTTTCTGTGTTACCCTTTAAGGTGAAAACACTGTTTGTCCAAAAATATTTACTATAAATATATATTCTAAGCTTAAATTTGACTTTTAAGTAGAAAATTCAGACGATTTAGTAAAATGCCAAAAAAAAAAACCAGTGTCTGCTTGTGTGTGTGTGCATGCGAGTGTGTGTGTGTGTGCATGCGAGTGTGTGTGTGCACACATAAGCATAGGTGCCTGTGGATCCCTGGAGCTAAGTTAAGGAAGATATCAGCTGCTTGGTGTGGGAGCGGGGGACTGACTTTTCGTCCTCGGAAAGTACAGTACATACTCTTAAATGCTCAGTCATTGCTGTAGCCTGTAGCTCAGATTTTAAACTACAAAATGATGAAATGATCTGAGTTACACTTGGGCTTGAGATGTGGCTCAAATGGGAATGAAAAAAGAGTAAAAAGAAGCAGACATTTCACTAACCAGAGACTTCATTGCTTTTACTTTAGTACTAGAGTATCTAATGGCCTTTATCATCTGTGTGATGATGAAATAAAATAAACATTGGAATCTAATCATTGGATTTATATTTAAAAAACTTTGAGACAAGGTCTCAAAACAAACAAACAAAACACCAACCACCAGCCCAGGCTGCACTGAACTTGTGATCCTCCTGCCTCAGTCTCCCAAGTGCAAGGATCACAGGCATGTGCCACTATGCCCAGCTGGCTAGCTTTATTTAATTTTATATGGTTAGGAGCACATATAACATCAGACACTGGGTTTTAACTTTAGCAGTAGGTAAAATGAGCCTTAAATTGTCTATATAAAATCCGTCCAATTCTACAAGTGTCAGAGACACTATTGTTTTATTTTTTAATATTTATTTATATATTATGTATACAATATGTATGTATGTATGTATTATGTATACAATATCCTGTCTGTGTGTATCTCTGCAGGCCAGAAGAGGGCACCAGACCCCATTACAGATGGTTGTGAGCCACCATATGGTTGCTGGGAATTGAACTCAGGACCTTTGGAAGAGCAGGCAATGCTCTTAACCTCTGAGCCATCTCTCCAGCCCCCACTATTGTTTTATTGACTCTTGAATTCAAGTTGGCTAAATTAAGATGCTATCAGGCAACAGGTACAGATACACTACTGATTTTCCTAACCTTTGCTTTATTTTTCAGTACTACTTAACTTGGCTAACTATGACTTGAAAAGTGAATGGCTACATTATTTATTTATTTAGAGACAGGGTCTTATGTTGCCTAGGCTGCCTCTATGAATTCCTGACCTCCAGCTACTAACTCTCAAGAGTTAGGATCATGTGCATAAACATCATGCCTCGGTCTATTTAATTTTAAATTTACTTTGACTCAATTCTAAGGAAGGCAGATTTACTCTGAATGATGGTAAGAAGCCTAGAAACAATCACAGAAACATACTAGCAAATGCTTCTGAGACATGAATGAGAAAAGCGTATTTCAAATGTACTCAACTACAATACATCAGTACATCATTTCTACGGGAAATGTACTGCAGATTCTGAGCTGGGCTTAAAGAAGTTCTGCTTTTTTTTTTGTTTTGTTTTGGTTTTGTTTTTGTTTTTAGAAACAGGGTTTCTCTGTAGCTTTGTGGAGTCTGTCCTGGAACTAGTTCTTGTAGACCAGGCTCACAGAGATCCGCCTGTCTCTACCTCCCAAGTGCTGGGATTAAAGGCGTGAGTCCCCCAACCAAGTCTGCATTTTTTTAGTTGTCTGCTTCAGTTTAAAGCCTAGTATAATTTTTAATTCCAGGAGTGATTGATAGTTACAAAATGAATAGTGATTGAAGTCACAAAGTGAATAGTGATTGATAGTTACAATGTAAATAGTGACCGATAGTTACAATGTAAATAGTGACGGATAGTTACAATGTAAATAGTGACTGATAGTTACAATGTAACTAGCAAATAATTGTTACATGACTAGCGATTGAAACTTACAATCTCAAGCAAGTATGATACCATAAAACTCATCTACATAAACATGGTATTATAATTTACTCTCATTTAGAATTAATCCCATATTTTGTGGTATTGTATAATCCATATTAAATATTACTCAAAATGAAACACTGACAGAATGCTAAAAAAAAAACCCTTTGATGCATATATACCTACTATTCTCCAAATCCTTCACAGTGATTTTATGATTGTTATATATATATACATATATATATATATATGATTGTTATATATAGCACATGCGGACTATCTAAAATGGCAATCACTGAGCAGCGGTGGGTTTTTATTCCATTGTGTGGATGTTCCATTCCCTTTGTCATTTCTTAGAAGAGCTTCTTGAACCAATGCACAAAGAAGCAAAACTCTCAGAAAAAGTACTTGACGTAGGGAGCGCTGACGGTGTAGACACCTTTACTTGACGTAGGGAGTGCTGACGGTGTAGACACCTATATTTATATTGCTAGGCGAAGGTTAACTAACTCCCAACAGCAAATGGAGCATAGTGCATCACTGTGACATTTCTTAGCAATTACATAGGACTTAACGCCATCTCCCTCAAAGATAAATAAGGAAATATTTACCCTTATTTCTGGTTCCGTTCGTAAGCAGTAAGGCTGGTTCTGATACTGCTGAATTTCTCCGGTAATCTCAGCCACTTTCCTCCTCTTACTGAAATTGATTAGATCTTTCCCTTTCTTCTTTAGAAAATCATTGTTCCCTTCTTCAGTCTTCAGAATATTTGTTAAATATATTCCTAGTTAAAAAACATTTAAAGTTATTTTATGACTTGTCTCATTTAATCAGTCATTTGGGAAACTGAAAGACACAGAACTCAGCAGTTCCACTTCTGAAGAGGCAAAAAGGCAAAACTCCCAGACCCAGAAGTGACTCTCTATTAATCTGTAAAACAGAGCTTAAAGAAAAAGAAAAGAATGCCATGCTTTACTAAAATTAAAGGTTTCTGTTCTAAAAAATGGCAGACTAAGTATATCCCAACCCTGTGGGTTAAAACTTAGTCTAATCAAATATTTTAATATTTGATTAAAAAATATTTAATATCAATGCTCTTTAAGTGACTATCAACAAAATAAGCAATTTTGTTTAAGAACAGTAGAACAAACTGCTTCTTGGAGCCTATCACTTATACAGTAAAAAAAAGGTTCTAATCCCTTTTTATGCATAATTACTGACTCATTTAAATTAGTGGTTCTTAGCTAAAGGCAATTTTGTCCTGCAGGAAATAGTTGGGAATGTGTTTAAATATTTCTGGTAATTACAAGTTTGGAGTACTACTGTTCTCTAGTAAACAGAAGCTGCTTAACACCCTACAATGTAACTGATAACCCTTCACAACAATGTTTTTCTCTTAACTTCAATCAATAGTGCTACAGTTAAAAGCCTTTGATTTAAATAAATCATCTAACTCCAACAGTGAAGTCAGCCACATGCCACATAATTATGCTTAAACCATGGACAATATATACAATAATGGTACCATAAAATTACAATAAAGGGCTGGAGTGCAGATCATAAGTATAGTATGTTTAATGACCAGATTCCCCACCCCCCAAATAAAAGGAAGCTGAAGGAATTGTTGCAGTTGCTGTAATCTTACAGCACAATGCATGACTCGGGTGTTTCTGGTGACTCTGGTATAAACAGACTGCTGCTGACCCAGCACATAAACCTACGGCACTATAACTATGCCAGGTGGATAATATTCTGTAATCATAACAAATGGTTAGGTCATTGACTTATGCATTACTATGCTAGAGTTTCATCATTATTTTGAGTGTACTTTTACTCATAAGAAAAAGTTTACTGTGAAACAGTGTGCTGTGTTGTGCCGGCATCGGTCTCACTGTGCCCCAAGGCCACGTTAAAGGCACAGAACGATGGGATCTATTCGGGAGGCTGAGTCCAGGAATATGAGACTAACCTGACATCCAGAACAAACAACAACAAAAGAAACAACGCCAAAGAGGTCATATCAAATGACTGGCTTGTACACTGAGGTGTGTGTAAGTGTACTCTATGATAGTTTCACAAAACCTGCCCAATGATGCTTTTCTCAGAATGTGTATTTACAGCTACACATTATAGTTATATAATTATATTTAAGAAAAGTTCACATTATAAAGCTCTGCCCAATGTAATTTATATTAGTTATGTTGCAATTCTGTGTTAAAAAGTTTTTTTTTTATAGGCAGTGGTGGCACACACCTTTAATCCCAACACTTGGGAAACAAAGACAAGTGGATCTCTGTGAGTTTGAGCCCAGCCTGGTCTACAGGACAGGCTCCAAAGCTACAGAGAAACCCTGTTTTGAACCCCCGAAAAGTTTTTTTTTAAAATAAAGACTCTGTAAAAGTACTTTTACAATAATTACAGAAAACACTGCAGATGTGACACAGACAAGAACAGCAGCTGCACCTGACAAGTCTTCACAGGCTGTGCGAAGAAGTACAGGAAAACTGTAACAACTTTAATAGGCAATTATTTTGATTTTCATTATACAGACAAGGAAATGGAGATTTTTGTCTTTTATTTACCAATGCAGATAAATAATAAATTCTTATGTATGAAGACAACCTATCTAGAAAGACCCCATCCCTCTGGTTACAACGCATTCATCTTTAAGATACAGTATCTATATTTAGTAACTTACCAAAAAAAGGCACGCATGGTGGATTGATTGACTTCAGTTTTACTAAGTATTTTTTGAAGTGGTCCTGACTCAATTCCACAGCATCATCCAGAATTCTCCTTTTCCTTTCTTGCAATGCCTTTAAAACATGTACACTGAATATAATTCTTGCATATAATTCAATCATATATAAAGATCCTCAAGAATTTAGGATTGATAAAATTTTGCATACTTAAAATGATTTTAAAAATTGTGAGTCTTATTCCTTTGGAAATTGCTAAAATGTATAATCCTGTTTTATCTGTAGAGTTTGTGTTCTTTCTATTATAAATTAGAAGATTAAGGAATAGTGAGTTCTCCTCGGGCCTTATTTGCTACGCTTCCATCCTCCAGGCACACACTGCAGGGACAGAAAGAAGGAGGACGACCCTTCAGGACTAAATGTACTCGGACCCCAAGATGTTGGAGATGCCACAGTCGTGGGGCTCCTGCCGAGGAGAGCTGCTGATAGCGAGTGACACCAGCCCAGGAGAAAGTGTGTTGCGGTCAACAGAACTGAAAGGGGCTGGAGATGTGAAGAACATTCTGATATCAGACACAGGGAGCTGCAGAATTTGGAGTTTGCCCAACTGGTTTTTTGTCTTGCTTTTGTTCAGTATTTCCTCACTATGCTCCCTTTCCTGCATTTTGGGATGGTAATGTATATCTGGTGCCATTATATGTTGAAAGTATGTAATCTGCTTTTTAATTTTGATTTTGTAGGGGATGATAGTTGAAGACTGCATGAATATCAGATGAGATTTTGAACTTTAGACTCAAAATAAGTTTGAGACTGTGGGAACTTTTGAAGTTGGAATAAATGATTTTTTTTTAAATTATGAGAGTGGGTACAAGCCTTTGGGGGCCAGGGAGAGGAAAGTGGTTTGAAAGAAAATGGCCCTCAAAGTGAGTGGTACTAGTAGAAGGTGTGGTCTTGTTGGAAGAAGTGTGTCGCTGTGGGAGTGAGTTATGAGGTCCCATATATATTCAAGCCACAGCCAGTGTTTCAGTTCACTTCCCTTGGATCAAGATGCAAAGACTCTCAGTCCCAGCACCATGTCTGCCTGCAAGCTGTCTTGCTTCCTGCCATGCTGATAATGGACTGTACCTCAGAACTAGAAACAAGGAAATACCAAAAGTCTGTTTTTTTTTGTTTTTTTTNTTTTCGAGACAGGGTTTCTCTGTAGCTTTTGGTTCCTGTCCTGGAACTAGCCCTTGTAGACCAGGCTGGTCTTGAACTCACAGAGATCCGCCTGCCTCTGCCTCCCGAGTGTGACCCAGGACTTCTACAAACTGATTCTACAGAAAGAATCAGGGCTTCACAGAGACATGTGAATGAATGAATGAACAGTCCATGATAAATTATATATCCAAATGAAAATCAGAAATAACTTAGTTTTTTCTAAACAGAATGACAGATTAAATTATAATTCATCCACAAGAATAACTATTTAGTCACTAAAAACCCCTTGTTTTGAGAAACAAACTAATAAACAGAACAACATTTACAAAAATAAGACGCATGTCATAAATTTGTACATAGAATATGATGTTCATTTTTAAATTAAAAGACACAAAATATCCATATACTTCAGTACCTCCCAAACTTTCTTTAAAAATAAAAGATTACTTCATAATTTAAAATAAAACAATCTTAGGTTTCAGAAAGGTTTATATATTTTTTTGACTATACATTAAAAGTAACTAAGAAGTATTTGCATAGTGAATATATACTTAAATTTTTTTTGTCATTTATGAGACTACCAATGTGCCACCGAAAAAAGTCCATACTTGTCAGTATATGCTGACACATACTTTAATAATTCTATCTCTGTAGTTAAGGGGAAAGGGCAGATTTTTAAAAATATTTGCTTAAAAATAGGTAGAAGTATTCTCTTACATTAATTTTACCTGCCTTCCCCAAAAGATAAAACATTCAAGTTAAAACTTACCTCAAACGTGTGGTCTAGCCTGTATACTGATACCGAGTTGACCGCACTGACTATTTCCAACACGCCATTGAAATTATTCAAATCTTGGAACACCTGCAGGATTTCTATTATTCTACTGAGCACTGCCACCCGCTCCTCAAAGTTTTCGGCTTCCACAATGCATCTAACAACAACAAATATTCGTGCCTTAGAAAAATTTTCACCTCAGTTGGAAAACAAGAAACTTCTTTGTAAAGCCAGAGTTTTAGCTTAAATATGACTTAACATTATGACTACTAAGGTACAATAAGACAGAGTAAATAAAAACTTACTTTTCAAACCAGAGAGTGAGGTTTGTTGTATGGCGAATCATTTTTAATAAATTTGGAGAGTTTATTTCTTTATCTTCTTTGGTCCAGACACTCCCTACAAGTTCAGATGGTTGGACTTTCCTGTAAGACATCAAAAATCAATACAATTCACCCTACAAAAGACTAGCGCTAGGTTATCTAAATGCTTCCACAGCATAAACTGAAAAATGTATGTGCAAGTCAAGTCACAAAGAATTAGACCCAAACAGTCATAAACACGAAAAAATGTTTTATCACTTGGGGTGAGGAGAGGTCCTAAACCTACAATAAAATCCCAATAAAATACCTGTCAAACTAATAGAAGTCTGATGATAACACCAAAGGTGAGGTAGAAAGCAGGAAGCCTCCAGTGCTGGTACGGAGGTGAAGATGGTTCACCAACCACTTGACAACTTGGTAGTATCTCACAGCACTGAAGACACACACACTGAGAAAGCAACTCAGCCTCTACGATAAACTTACACAGTAGTGGGAATGCATTTACAAGAATGCTCAGTGACATTGTTTATAAAAGTGAAAAACCCCAAGCTGCCTGGAAGCTCACTATCAAGAACTAGAGAAACCAAAGAACAGCCATAATGGAATATTACACAGTGGCTAAAGTAAGTAAATTGAACTCGACATCAACTTGAACAAATATCAAAAATAATCTAAATAAAAAACCTTGGCACAGAGTGGTATTATAAATATATGTGGCTTTAAGATATGCAAGATAATGCTACGGATTACTTAGGGCTATACACAGAGACGCCTAAACTATAAAGACAAACAGGGAGAGTAAATATCAAGTCCTAGGTAATAATAATATTTTGGAAGGAAAGGAGAATAGTGTAATTAGGGAAAATTGTAAGAATTTCAATCTTGGGGCCTGGAGAAATGGCTCAGAGGTTAAGAGCATTGCCTGCTCTTCCAAAGGTCCTGAGTTCAATTCCCAACAACCACATGGTGGCTCACAACCATCTGTAATAAGGTCTGGTGCCCTCTTCTGGCCAGCAGGCATACACACAGACAGAATATTGTATACATAATAAATAAATAAATATTAAAAAAAAGAATTTCAATCTTATCTAAAATAATAATTTTATTGTCCATGAACATTCATTATTATCTATATTTGGAATGCTTGAAATAACTAATAAAAACCAGAAGAGAATGAATACATAACCATTAATGAGTCAGGACTGTACAATTTAAAAACTGGCCAATGTCATTGCCATCAATGTCCTCTAATTTTCAATATTTAAAAACTTTTTGGTCAGTAGACTTGAAGATAAATGGGTTTTTGGAGTGTATTTATTGCTCTCTTGAGACAAGGACTCATGTAGTCAAGGATAGCCTTGGATTCTTTCTGTATTAGAACAAAACCTTGAACTTCTGCCTTTTCTCCTTCCAGTCTTCCAAGTGCTGGGATTGTAGGCATCTTCTAACATATCTGGCTTTTTCAGAATAACTTTTCTTACTTAGACTTTATTCACTAGAAATCTACCCACAGTATCGATGTCTGTATGTTACCTTTCCTCTATCAAACAAACCACAGACACTTAGCATTTCTATTCCACGAAATATCCACTTGCATGTCTACAAGGAGTTACATATTTTAAAACAATGATATCCATATCATTTTAAAAACTGATCTCACAATCATGAGAAAAAATTTATTCAGTACTATTTGCTTTGCTGCCTAAAGTAACAAGTTTATACTTACCTGTCACAAATCACAATACAAAACTATTTAGAACACTAATCGAATTCCACATTACTTAAAATATAGCACGGTATTCTTAGTCAGATGTTTATAAACACTTGGAGGCAGGTTAGAGGTAAGATTCTGAATAGCACAACCAGCGCAAAGCACAGACACCAATTCTAATGAAGACAGTTTATCTCTGGCTCTGGCCTGCGGTCTCCAGAGTAGTAACATTTATAGCCTTGCTTTCCCAGTGCAATCCATTAAAAAAAAAAAAAAAAAAGGCTGTTAAAAGCATGGGCTGTTTTTTCAGAGGACCAGGGTTCAATTCCCAGCACCCACATGGTGACTCACAAGTAAAAAAAAAAAAAAAAAAAGGCTGTTAAAAGCATGGGCTGTTTTTTCAGAGGACCAGGGTTCAATTCCCAGCACCCACATGGTGACTCACAAGTGTCTGTAACTTGAGTCCCAGCGGATCCAATACCTGGAAACACTAGGCAATGCAACTTGATGCAGACATCCACCAAACTACCCATTACAAAATATTAATTAATTAGTTAATTAATTAATAAAAAAATCTCCTGATGAGGAAGAATAACTTCTCCAGAATTTTTGTATTGTTTTGTTTACTCTATTTTTTCAGGCAAGGCTTCATGTAGCTCAGGTTGGCCCTAGACTTGCTCTATGCTAAAGCTGGCTTTGAACTCTGGATCCTCCTGCTGTCTACCTCATGACTGCTGGGCTGACAGGCTTACACCACCACACCCAGCTGGATACAAATGAGGGGCTTCTGGATCCAGAAGGCTATGACATGAGCATGGTAGGGGCTTATTTTTCAGCAGGGAGCAGTCCCTACACAGTCTACGGCAGTCGCTGAAGCCTGGGTTGTACAGAAAGGCTTGCGTCACAACACACCATCCATTCACTGGTCAGCCAACAACCTCACATCCACACTGACTGATCGTGCTGCCTCGGACTGCAGCAATCTAGGGCATATCAGGAGTGGGGCTGCCTTGGAAGCAGTCATCACCTTGTCATTAGGGACTGCAACCTCTAATCGAGGCTTAGTCAGTACCACATTGTAAAAGCCTGTCTCAAAACAAAAACAGAAGTCTTTTTTTTTTTTACAATGTGTGTGTGGTGGGGTGACACAAACACATGTGTGGAGGTCAGAAGACAACTTGGAGGGGCCGGTTTTCTCCTCTCACTCTTCTGGCCCATTCTTAAATACTCACGTATAATTAGTAAAATATTCTGAAAACAGGTAAGAGGCATACCCGAAGTTCTTGAAATAAAACAAAAAATTAACATTACCTACCTGTACAGATCAGACTCCAAAAGCGTCAACTGCCGTGCAATTTCTATTGGATGAAGCGTCATAAGGTCAAATGTCTCGAACTGGCCTGGTCTACTTATATGCCATTCGATTGGTGGAGGTGGACTTTCAAAGGTGATATTATGGCTTATTCCATTTGCCTGAGCTTGCTTTTTCCTCTTGATGATTTTAGCAATGGACTCTACCCACTTCTTCATAGCCTTCCCTGGGGAAACAAGAAAAGCGCCCTTGACTTGACCACCGGGCTACAACACCGACAAGACGTCCCCACTCCACTCGTTTTCAAGCATGTGATCGTAGAAACTTCACAGTAATCACAGTGCCACTGCTACATAGAAAAACTGGTCCCCAAACCTTTCTTCAGACAGACTCCCACTGTGTAGTCTAAACAGAAGCCTCGGACTCTCAACCCCTGGGCTTCCATTTCCTAAACGCCGATATTGCCACCACTCCCAGCAAAGCAATACCTGGATATCTTCAAATATTTTGCTAGTATTCAAATTTAACTTTCAAATGTTTCCTTTTTTTCCCTTCCCCCCCCCCCCCTTTGGATTTTCGAGACAGGGTTTCTCTGGAGTTTTTAGCGCCTATCCTGAAACTAGCTGTTGTAGACCAGGCTGGCCTTGAACTCATGTAGATCCACCTGCCTCTGCCTCCTGGGCAGTGCTGGGCAGTGCTGGGCAGTGCTGGGATTAAAGGCAAGCACCACCACCCAGCTCAAATGTTTTCATATAGTTGACTTGTTTTTAAAACGACATAAGGGGCTGGAGATAAGGCTCAAGGGTTAAGAGCACCAGCTGACCTTCCAGTGGCCGAGCTCAGTACCAAGCACCTACAACAGGCTGTAACTGCAATTCTTGGGGATCCAATGCCCGCTTCTTGCCTCCATGGTACACATACATTTACGTAGGCAAAACATCCATGCACATACATAAATAAAACTTAAAATTAAAAAGGATACAAACATGACATTTAGTCAATATATAATTTTCCTTAATACACGGGTTCCCCTTTTATCACTCAAAATGCTTACAATTTATTTGCTGAAGAAACTAAATTATTTATCCTGTGCCATGTGTTCTGTGGAATTTTTCCAAGTTTGTATTTTTGCAATTTCATACCTATGGCATCGTTTGCCATGTTTATCTAACCAGAGATATAGACACTAATCTAATTCCAATGTAAGGTGTCTGCTTTTTTCTCTTTTTGAGATATTTACTAATTCTAAATCACTAATCCATTTAAAAATTTTTAATATGAGTGTGTGTGTCTGTGTGTATGCGCAGGTGTCCTTGGAGACAAGAGGATGTCTGCTTCCCCTTGAGCTGGTTCCAGGCAGTTATGAGCCGTATGAGGGTCCTTTGCAAGAGCAATAAGCACTCTCAGTCACTGACCATCACTCTGTCCTCTAGATCTACTGTCTTACTAGCACTGTAGAAGGTGATATAGCATTATGTCTTCAATTATTAGGAAACTACTTCTATTAAAAAATCAAGTTTCCCTCATGAAAAATTTGGTTATTTTGAGGTATAATTTGTACAGGAAAGAATGTATGACATTCACACACACACACTCTCTTTAAATAAATAAATCTAACATACATTTTAAGTTTTGATTATGTACAATTTACTGTTTCCATTAATAGCTTTGATATAATTTATCCCCAGCAAGCAGAAGGGGAAAGAGGAACGAGAGTCCAAAATCATCCTTCCCTACATCAATGAGTCAAATCCAGCCTGGGATCCACGAGCCCCCTTTCTCAAAAGTATAAAATGAAGGTCTGGAGAGATGGCTGAGCAGTTAGGAGCACTGGCTGCTCTTGCACAATAAAACTATCTTTGCTATCTCACAGTTGGACAAAGGAATACATCCTCTATTTTAAATAAAATTTCCCTTAAAGAACAAGCAAGCTCTTAGCTTCCTAGCTGCTATGAGGTGAACAGCTTCATTATTACAGCCTCTGCCTCAAATCACAACCCCAAACAAGGGAGCCAGCCAAGCACAGACTGAAACCTTTGAAGCTGTGAGTGAAAACATTTGCTTCCTGCTTTTTTGAAAAGAACAACAAACAGGACATGGAGAAAGTTAGGCTTGCTCTGTTATTTTTAGGCAATGCCGTATACTGTTAGTTAAAACAAATTTGTGCTTTATTTAATAATGCACATTTTGGTAACATCTATATGTTTAATTATCAAGTCCCAGAGTTTCATATTGTAGGTTGTGATTCTGAAACTTCAAGTAGGAAACACTTATCTTTCCGGTGCAGAGGGATTTCCTGAAATACTTTTCCAGAAATAAATACTATTTTTCAACGTTAATGGTCCAAATTAAAGAACAAGATTAAGAAGAATAGGAGGAAAATTTAATCATATTTTATTTAGTTGAAGGGATGGAACCTTGGGGTGACATAAAATGTTCAATTATTTAAGATAATTTTTTATGAGTATAAGAAAGAGAGAGAGAGAGAGAGAGAGAGAGAGAGAGAATACACCATGAGTGTTCAGAGGCCAGAAGAGGACATCTGACAGTAAGACAGCCTGGAGTTGGAGTTTAGGCAACCATTAGCAGCATGATGGGGTGGTGGGGACAGCACTTGAGTCCTCTGAAACAGCAGCAAGTTAGCCCCTAAATATACTAAATTTATTTTGAAGGTCTTTGACTTCTCTACAAGAAGTATCCTCAAAATGTTGCAAAGGCAGCTGAGGAGATTGCTGAGTGGTAGAGCACTGGCCTAGAATCCAGCAGGGCTTGTGCTCCATCTCCAGCACGGATAGGACAAAACCAGAAGACAACAGACACTTGAGAAGACAAGGTTCTATGACTTCAGATGACACTAAAAACACCAGATTTTCCAGAGGAGACAGCAGGATGTGTCAGTTTTCTAAACGTGATAAGTAGTTTATTTCTAAAGTACACTCATGTACGACACAAGATTCAATCAAGCCTTTCAATAATATACCTCTTACACTTGAAATGAAGGATTCTAGTCTTTCAAGCAATTCCAGGTCTCTTTCAAAGTCATAAAAATGATGTTCAACCCAGTGGCGAAAGACATTTAAGATCCTGATAAAATGGAAAGAAACATTTAGTGAAACTAAGTGCTCAATTAAGCTTCTTTCATTTCTCAATTATGAAGTGAATTCCATATGCAAAGACATACAACACTTAAACCTCTAATATATACTCAATATTCAAAAATATAAGGCCTATTTGCAGACTGTGCAGTAAACTGATACTTTAAAGATGCTGTAAAGTATAAAACCTCATTTCTGTGCTTTATTAACCATTCCTATTAAGAAAAAGAACATTTTCTTTAGTCATATATAAAAGAATCATGCTTCATAATACAAAATACATTTTTAAGTTCTTAAATAGAAAAAGCGCGCGCGCGCATGTGTGTGTGTATGAGAGAGAGAAGTCAACATCATGTGTCTTCTTCAATTACTCCTTTACATCATCATCATTATTGTTGTCATCATCACCATCATCACCATCATCATCCGAGACAGGCTCTCTCACTGGACCTGGAGCTCACCAATAAGTTAAGGTGGCTGGCCAGCATGTTTCCAGGCCCCTCCTGTCCCCACCCCCTTCAGGGCTAGGACTGCAGGCTCACACATACTCAGATCCTAACCTGGGTGCTGGAGGTTGGACTCAGGCCCTCATGTTTGCATGGCAAGCACTTTGCGGACTTAACCCTTTCCCAGGCCCCTGAAAATCATTTCTGAAATATAAGTTTTGATGCATTTTCACATAGAATGGAAAACTTATCACTTACTATGTTTGATTTTAAATTCAACCACTATCATTTCTTTGTAAGCTACAAATAAGTCTGTAACCTCGTTGTTTATTTCCAAAGGCAAAAATACTACTTTGGAGAGAACATTTGTTTTGTAATATCACAATATGGTTACTTCTGATATTGCAAGTATACAGATTTAATCCTCTATACAGATGCAATTTTTCACTCACTACCACAGATATACTGTAATATAAATTAATTGCATTAGCAATTTTATTTAATTACTTCAAAAAATTATCATTTACAGTTAGGTCCTTTTCTTCCCTCACAGCAGGGTGACCAAATCCAGCTACTCTCAGTGTGTGTCATGCTGTTTGTATGGAACAACTTCACATTGCTGAGTGCTGGTCAGTGCAGCAGCTCAGGGCTGCATCAAGAGATCACTCACAATCACAGAACTGCTGGCTCCTAGCTTATGCCTACATCAATTCAAGCAGCTCTGTTTCCTCCAACAGCAACACAGTTCTAAAGTTGTTAGATGAAAGAACGTCTCACCATCTGAATTTATCAAAACTAAAAGTTTCAGCTTATCAAAACATCAGTAAGAAAACTAATGGGCTAGCCATTAAGTGGAAGAAAATATTTAATATTTACAAAATATTTTTTCCTGACAAAATATAGTAGAGACTGCAACCTTCTCAGTTCACCCCATGTGTCCATTAAAAAAATAAAAGATTGACAACTTAGTAAAACAGACAAGATGTCCTGAACAGATTCTATACTACAAGTATGAATAATCAGAAAGAAGCAACAGTTCTTATAATGAATCACGAAGGGCAACAAAGCACAGTGGGAAACTATATACTCAAATACAGTTGAGGCGTAAAACAGGGCCTCCACAAACACAGGTGGGGGTATGGACACTGGAACTCACAACAATCTCCCTATGTTGGAAAAGTTCTGACAGTTTCTTTTATAGCTGAACATATACCTAAACTTTCCATCTAGTCATTCTGAGCCACTGGTTCGCACTGAGTCAAAGAGTTACAATTGACAATAAGGTCATATCAACAAAATTTAAAACTACTGATAGAAACAACATGGATCAATCTCAAAAGCATTTTAATTAAGAGGACTGAAATGAAAATAATAAAGACCTACTTAAATGTAATTAAAAGATAAAACTAGTTTATGGAGGGGGGATCAGAATAGTGCCTTTGGGCATGGACACAGCTCTATGAGAAGGGCGCAGAGCATCTTTCTGAGGTGAGGTAAAAATATGCCTGCATCTTGCTTGGCGTGGTGGCACATGCCTTTAACCCCAGCACTGGGGAGGCAGGCAGATCTCTCTTGAGTTTGAGGCCAGTCTGGTCTACAGAGTGAGTTCTAGGACAGCCAGGACTGTTACACAGAGAAACCCATCTCAAAAAAACAAACAAACAAAAAAAGAAACAAACAAACAAACAAAAAAACGAAAATGTTGAAAAACCACCTTTCATTTTACCAAATCCTCACTGCTCACAGAACAGGCTCAGCAGCTGATGTATGTCAGACCTCTTGACTCATACACTTGATCCCACTCCACTCTCTCTTTGTCCTCTGACACCAATTCCCATGGCTCTTTCTTCTGCACATCAGTCTCAAGTTTGCCTTTGTACGACTTCCCATTTTCCTCAGTATGCACAACCATGTTTCTGTGGAGCTAAATCCACACATTCTTCCAGGGGAATCTTAAAGTTTACCTTGCTTAAGATGTCTTCCTTAACTACTCCAATCTAATCTCTACTATTCCTGAATATTTACTCTACTTAGATTGGATCAAGGCCGTAAGCACGTTAGACAAGTACTCTACCACTACACATTGTCCCCAGCCATGTCTTTATGCTTTATTTGAGAAGGGGTCTTATTTAATTGCTTAGCATGGTCTTGAACTTGCTCTGTAGCCCAGACCAACCTTGATCTCCCTGACTCAGCTTTCTGAGCACCTGGGATTCCAGGCCTGTGATATCTGGCCCTGCTACTCCTGAAATTATTATAAAGGTGTTTGTTTCGTAAGCCACTGAAACATCCTAAGTAGAGTAACATATTACTTCCATATATCCCTTTTTACCAGTAGAATTACAGTATTGTGGTACCATAAGATTATAGCAGTCAGTTATTTTTATACTTGTAATATGGTATAAATATAAAGCTAAAACACAGAAAATCAACATGACTAAGTCTAAGATCATTTTCTTCCTCCAAATAGCAATTTAATAAATGCCTGCCTCATAGAAGGAGACTTAATTTCTCTGTAGATCAGACCAAATGTATTACAGCTCTTAGAGAAAATTTAATTACTTCTCTGTTTTTGATTGGTAAATAAGTTCAACTTCTATAAGGAAAGCCATGTTCGGATCAGGCAGCCATTGGCATTGCCATTACCTGAGACTGCATTTATTTGTGGCAATTACTGTGGAAAATAAATAACTAACAAACTCAGTTCTGAAGCTGCAACCAAGGACATGGTGGTCACATAGAAAGGGTCTTCTATTCGCACAACGATAGGTTTGCAATGGAGAGAAGTAGTTATTTTGGTTCTCATTTGGGCTGCTGGGACTAGTCAAATGAATTTCAAATTTTCAATGCTTAGTAGAAAAAAATATGCTGGCTAAGGAAGTCAGGAGTGGATTTTAACCCTATCTTGCCACTCTCTTTATAAAATCTATTTCAAATTACTTTATCTTGCTCAGCTTTAATATTCTTATATATGAAGTATGCATAAAATTATATACATCCCTAGCACTACAAAAAATGATGTTGCAAGGTTAATATAGAAAAGATAAAGTACTAATGGGTAATGGCTGGCATACAGTAAGTACCTAGCAACGTATAGTAAATAAACATTCACTCCTACAAGGATCCCTCCAAGTGAAGAGGGAAGGGGTCACAGTTGTGAAAGCACACACAGTCACTACACTAGCATAGTGGGGTGTGGAAGAAAAACTGGGGAAGTGCTCGCTTCGGCAGCACATATACTAAAATTGGAACAATACAGAGAAGATTAGCATGGCCCCTGCGCAAGGATGACAGGCAAATTCGTGAAGCGTTCCATATAAAAATAAAAAAAAACCTGGGGAAAAAGGTTTATGTGGCTACCTACAGCCCCAACAGATTCTTCTGTCGTGAAGACACTGGAGAAGCCCTGGGAAAGTTAGTTAGCTACACTAGCTTGTCTCAATAAATAAAGCAGATAGCAACCAAGAAAGACACACTGGATGTTGACGTTGGGGCTCTATATGCACATGAACCTGTATACATATGTGCCATACACATGTGAACATGCATACACACATGCGTGCACACCACAGTACAGACAAAAAATAAAAAGCAAACAGACATCTCAGTGTATAAACACAGTCTGTCAAGGACATACACATGATATAAACAGTGCAATATATTTAATTAATTAAACTACATTGGGTTATTTAAAAATTACCTTTAAAGAGAAAGAGGGAAACCTGGCTGAAATAAGTTAAAGACAGAAGGATTTGAACTAAGAGCTAAGAACTTGTGTCTGGACTATATAATAAAGTATTTTAAAGCTGTAATATTCAGGTCAAACCTGAGCTGCACAGGTTGGACATATTCCTTGCGAAATCTTTTCAGATCTGCACTGATGGGCTGCTCGCCTTTCTCTAGTGCCAATTTGTCTGCCTCAGTAGGTTCTGGTTCCGGAATCTCAAACCTGAGAATAAAATCAAGAGAAGAAAAATGTGTTCATATATAAATGAGAGAGACTTTGGCTACATCAGGAAGAGGTTTTGGCTAAGTGATCCTTCTTCCATCATCACGTAGGAAGCAGTTACTGCGTCACCCACCCCGAGGGAAGCCCGCACATAAGAAATCTTCCGCTGAACCCTGACTGCTCTTTGGACTGGAGAGGGAGGGGGAGAGGAGTGGGGGAGGGGGAGAAGGGTGGGGAGGAGGGGGAGGGAAATGGGAGACTTGGAGGAGGCGGAAACTTTTTTTTTCCTTTTCTCAATAAATAAATAAATAAATAAATAAATAAATAAATAAATAGAAATCTTCCGCTGTTTGGTACCAAGGTTTGTATTCCTTTTTTAAGAATTTATTTTTATTATTACTATTTGTACATACCTCTGTGTGTGTTCATAACTGTGTGCATGAGGGAGTGTGTGTGTGTGTGTGTGTAGGTGCCCAGGAGACCAGAGCCATTGGAGTTGGAGTTATAGGCCATGTGGGTGCTGGGAACCAAACTAGGGTTCTTAGGAAAAGCAGCTACTGCTCTTAACCACTGAGCCATCTTTCTAGTCCCTGTATTCTTATTCTTATCTTTAAAAGTTTTATAGGTAGCACTGATAAGCACAGAAAAGGTCAACATTTTATATTTTTAACTACAAAAGCATTTAAAATGCTACTTAAAAATACAGTAAAAATTTCAGCCTAAATCTTAATATTTAGATAGTAGCAATGTAGAAACTGTTGATTTTTAGGCTCAATAATACATGACTTTTAAAAATAATAAGCATTATCTTTTAGAGATACATATAGAAATATTTAGATAAAATCTTGGTCTAGAATCTACTTCAAAATAATTCTGGGGGTAAGATGGCTAAATCTGTAGAAAATAATAATAATAATATGTCAATGATTACTGAAGTTAAATGGATAAAAGGGCTTATAGTCTTCTATTTAACCTTGTATATATATATATTTATTTTATAACAAGTCTATTGCAAAAGTAAAAGGTAAATAAACATCTGTAAGAAACAAAATTAACTTTACTGAAATACAATTTTCACTACTGAAGCTTGTTTTTTCTGTTTCCCCCTAAAACGCCATTGCAGGCTGGAGCGCGCCCTCACTGGCAGAGGCTCAGGAAGCCTGTTGAAGAGAACAGCAGTGTGGCTGTAACACAAGCAAGCTGCGTTCAGGAACTACTGAGTACTAGTAGGACCTCTGCAAAGTACAAAAACGTTAACGTGTGTGAGATGTCTTTCTTACCGTTCTATCAGCAAGCTTAGCAGTTCCTGTGGTTTACAAAATGAACGATATGTAGTAAGAAACGTACGAACGAAATTGGGATCTGAAAAACCAGAGCAAAGAATAGATTTCATGTTTAATTGTCCACTTTAGTTAGCTCTAAGTACCACACTTTCCTTTGTTTCCACTCTGGAGCCTCCCAGTGTAGCTTTTCTCCTGACAGATGCAGTATTTCTCTCGCGCGCCTTCCCTCCTCCTTCCTCCCTAGAAAGACAAGGTCTCGTGTAGCCCAGGCTGCCTTCAGAAACTGCGGTGTAGCCACGGATGACCTTGAATGCCTTCTCTTTTTGTCTCCACTCTTCCCAAGTGACTGACCTAAACCATTTCTTGATAAATGAGAAGAACTGTTTCCAATTTTAATTTTACAAATAAACATTTTATGAGCACTTATTAGTCACCGAAATTAATGACACATTTTAGAAACATTTAATGAATTATTTAGTCCTTTTGATTTTTCATTATTTATTTGGGAGGGCATTCCACTCCCACCCATCAACTCTGATATGTTTTTCCTGTCTCGGGTCCCAGACCCTACGAAAGCACTTGCTAGTTTCACACACCTGCATACATATGATATGCTAACCTATCACACACCTGCACACATGATATGTTAACCTAGTCTCACATACCTGCATACATATGATATGTTAACCTTTCAATTAATTTCACCACAGTTCCTCCTTTAATAATGGGGATTCCACTTCTACTTTGCAAGTTGTCTTCAAAAACAATGTTTTCCTCAGAGTCCTTTACCACAAAGCGATACACGTCTGGACTTGGCAGCCTGAGCGGCTGCTCGTTCTCCTCCTTCAGCAGCACGGAGTCCAGCATTCTGTCCAGAGTACTTCGGTAGTGGAGGGAGATGAGGGCTGCCATCCAATTACTCTTCTCTTCTGCTGATTTAGCAGCAAATATTACACTGTTTTCATCTTTGGAAACTAATTCAAAAGCATGTTTGCACTCACAAGTATCTTCTTTATCACAGATTTGAATTTTCCTCATGACAAACTTCTCTTTTAACCTGTACTCTGCATTACTACAGCCAGGAAGTCGGGTCTGGCAATGATTAGGTTTACAGCTGATCATCAAGCCGTCAAAGAGGAAAATATGTCTCTCGTGTTTAGCACCAATTCTGGTCAATGGCCCCTCCATTATGAATTCATTACAGCACTGTCCAATATCTTTGCCTTCCCACCCATCTATGTTTTTCTGAATTTCATTCATTTTTTTAATAGCCAGATGCTTGCTTCTTAATTGACGATTGTAAAAAAGGCAAACAGGGTCCCTAAAAAAAAAAATAGAGAGAGGTTAATTTGGCTTATTAAATTATAATAATTATGTAATACCAAATCAAATAACAAAAGTATTACGCTGAGTTGAGGGGTCTAGTTAAATGACTGAGTACATGCCTAGCATTAAAAAGCCCTGCGTCTGAATACCCAGCATACAAAAGCTTAAGTAACCAAATATTAAACTATATTGCTAACAATTATTTTCTTCTAGCCCTGCCCCTGAATACCAAATGATCCAAGTTCACTACTGTCAAAGTACTGCATTTCTAGAGCCATAAGAACCAAAATTATAGGGGGAAAAATCCCATGTTGTTTGCAAAAAAAAAAACCATAAAATTTGATTAAACATATATTTAAATGAACAAATATGTCCTACAGTATAACAATGGTAATTTTGCCATTTCCTGACTAAAACAAACCAAAAAAGGACAAACATAACTTTTAAAAATGCAATTAAGGGGCTGGAGAGATGGCTCAGCGGTTAAAAGCACTGACTGCTCTTCCAGAGGTCCTGAGTTCAATTCCCAGCCACCACGTGGTGGCTCACAACCATCTGTAATGAGATCTGGTGCCCTCTACTGGCCTACAGGCAGGATACTGCATGCATGCACAAATAAATAAATAAATAAATAAATGAATGAATGAATGAATGAATGAATGAATAAATAAATAAATCTAAAAAAAAACAGTTAAAACAAACTTGGGGAAAGTAAGCATCACACACAATGAGGGAAACATAAACATTCATATTTGGAACAATCAAATTACCCTGGTCGGCGTCTAGGTGAATGCTGCTTGTAAATTCTGTCCATGCTGCCCTGGAGGTTCATGAGAGCAGTGATAGCCTGGTTCAGACACTCTCTGTCTTCCTGTTCTTCACTACATGCTTTCAACTGCTAAGGAGGAAAGATAAAATTACATTGCTTGGTTCTATTCTCAACATCATTGTAGTTAAAGCAGCAACACATATTTAAAACTTAAATGTATTAATGCACTAGCTTGAATATGCAATGTCTCTTACAGGTTAATGTGTTTGGACACCAAGTTCAAGTTGGTAGCACAGTTTGGGAAGGGTTGTTGACCCACAGAAGGTGGAGCTTTTTGACTGAGGATGCTGTGTCCTTCAACTGTAAACCAGAGTAACCCATTCCTCACTCACGCTGCTCCTTGTCAGATATTTGGACACATTTTGCCTTTCTGCTTGTTTTCAGAGTTTCAAATAGGTCATCTGATGCACAGATTATGGTTGTGGGGTTTTTTTTGTGTTTCCTGATTACTAATGAGTTTGAAAGTGCAGTTACTGGCCTTTGAAGAATCTTTTCTTGTGAGTCATTTAGACCTTTTGTGGTTTGAAGTATCCCCTTTCGGTGACTGACTTTTCATTCCATGTTCCTATTTGTTCTGACTGCTGTTGTGGGTTAATTAAAACTAAAGATCCTGAGCTGGTAGCTTCGCCAATCAGACAGTGGTCCCGCGCGTTGTCATTCCTGAAGCTTTAGAGCCCTCACCATGAAGAGCTTTCTGCTCATGTCAGGGCCTCAGACGGCAGAGAGAAAGATGGAGCTTGGCTGGCAGTTCTCACTCTCTCCCCTGGTGCCGCTGATGTCCCCATGATTACAGACAGCATGTAAGCATTTCTGCCCGTTTCCACTGTTTTCCTTTTGCAAATACATCCCAATGTAACTTACTCAATAAAATTTTCTTTCCTAATTTTTCTTTATTGCTCTTCAAGTGAATCAGCTTTCTGCTTGATTGTTCAATGCCTGCCTTTAGGACCTTCTATATTGGTGCAGACTGACTGTTCTATGCCTGCCTTTAGGATCCTGTACTATTGGTGCAGACTGACTGTTCTATGCCTGCCTTTAGGATCCTGTACTATTGGGGCAATTGCTTGTTTGGAGTTTGTCCATTGACCCCACAGTTAATAATACTGGGATAATAGTTAGACTACAGTGTCTTTTAGACATCTATGCCAAAAATTTACTTGGTAATTTCTAGTGAACATGTACATCAAGAATACATTTTTATGGTATCTCATTATCCATTAAGTGAGTTCATCATTTTTTGTGCACAAATAGATGACATTAATTTCATCCTTGGAGACTAATTGATACATAACGTACTTAGGAAGCAGAGGCAGGTGGATCTCTGTGAGCCTAAGGCCAGCATGGTCAACACAGTGAGTCCCAGGACAGCCAGGGCTGTTACATAAAGAAACCTTATCTCAAAAAACAACAACAACAATAAAAAAAAAATCCAAAAAAAAAAAAAACAAAAACAAATGCTGGGCAGTGGTGGTGCACGCCTTTAATCCCAGCACTCAGGAGGCAGAGGCAGGCGGATCTCTGTGAGTTAGAGACCAGCCTGGTCTACAAGAGCTAGTTCCAGGACAGGCTCCAAAACCACAGAGAAACCTTGTCTCGAAAAACCAAAAAAAAAAAAAAAAAAACCACCACCACCACCAACAAACAACAACAACAACAACAACAAAAACCAAAGAGGTGAAGCTTCAGTAGTCCTATCATTACTTCACAGCCGACATTTAACGTCCTCTCCAGCCTGGCTGGCTGGCTGCAAGGCTGCCTTCGTTACCACTGTGCACCTAAGAGCACGATGACTTGGACGATGACAGCTCGGCTCACCTGAAGCACTTCTGCTACAATTCATCACTAAAGTCCCCTTAGCCAATGTGACTAAGACTAGGGGCCAGTCAGAAAATTAAAAGAGAGTTATTATTTATGCTATGTATATAGACAGAGCATGCCGGGAATCTCAGCCCTTTGGTGGTTAAGGCAGAATGATCAGGACTTCAAGGATATCCTCAGCTACACAATGAATTCAAGGCCAGGCTGGGCTACATAAAATCCTGTCTATAACAAAAAGAAAACCAATGTACTCATGCTTTCATTTATCCTCTCCCTCCATCTTTCTGATACATGCACATACACAACTGTGTGTGTTTGGTATCTAAGAGATGAAGAACATCATCTCCATGAAGACTTCAAAGTGATTTTCTCAGGCTAGAGAGATGGATCAGACATTAAGAGCATTTGCTTGTAGAAGACCTAGGTTCAGTTCCTAGCAAGTTCCCACATGACCATCTGGAACTCCAGTCCCAGGGAGCTTACGCCCTCTTCTAGTCTCCCAGGCACTAAGCACACATGTGGCATATATACATACATGCAAAAAACCCACTTATACATAGAAAATAAAAATAAAAATGGTTTTCTTAATAAGATAAAACTAGATGAAAACTTTGAACAATGTTATAGATAAATTATCACTTCTATACTACAGGTCAGCATTCCAACAGGCAGAAATGACTGTACTCTGTGGGCTCAAAACAAAAGAGAGGGCATGAAAAGGGGGGCGGGAAGTGCTGGGAATGCCTGGGGGGTGGGAGGAGGATTGTGAATTTAATCAAGATACTTGCTTACATAGAAGAAATAGTCACATAATAAAAGATATTCTGTAATAATTCTAAAATTAAAACTAATTTTTTTTTCAAAGATTGGTACAGTGGCCCTCCAAAAATTAGTTTTGAAAAGCAAACACTGTTCCATTAAGGCTGATAATTTGAGAGTCCATGTTACAAACTGATACAAGAATAAACTTTTATCTGTCTACACATGAAGACGATGTGATGAGGAGTAATCCATGGTTTTTTCCAAGACCTTGGGACAGAAGTTGGAAATGTTAGCATGTATCCTTCTGGGTTCTTGTGCTTGTTGGCTGGCTAGGGATAAGCCCAGGGCTTCACATAATGGGCAAGGACTCTACCACTGTGTTCATCCCTAGCCCTAGGCTACTACATTTTTATGAGAAAAAAATTAGGAATAATAAAATCAGATAGAAATTTTGGTTTTAGGATTTATAAATCTAATGACTTTGTCAGAGGAAGCTTTTGCCTTACCTTTAACAACTCGAAGTAATGCCAACAATGATACACCGGCACCAGCATAAGACGCGGCAGGACGTAACGCACAGCCTCCTTAAAGCCGTCAGCAATGGACTGCAAAGTGAAAAGACACAGCGTAGCTCTGAGACCAGGGACACAGCTGTGCCTAGGGAGACAGCTCATCCCCCAGCTCATTACTGATAAGTACACACATTTCTGCAGGTTAGATGGTGAAGTGACTTTGTAATGTTGTCTATAGATTTTCCTCAAGATCCAGGTTTCCACATACCATAAAAAAAATTTTAAATTTATTTAAACTCTTCTTTTTTCTTTTCTTTAAAGACGGAATTTCTTGGTGTAGCCCTGCTTATCTTGGAATTCACTCTGTAGACCAGGCTGGCCTTGAACTTAGAGAGGCCTGCCTCTGCCTCCCAAGTGCTACCACTTCTTAGATATTTAAACTCTAAGACAGGCTAGTCACCGTGAGAGGCCAAGGAAGAATGGCTGCACAGTACAGACATTCTGGGCTACAGATCTAGAACCTACCTTAAAAAAAAGAAACAACAGCCACTCACTAGGAAAAGGAAATAAGTTCAAATAGTTACAAAGAATGTTTTTAAGGAAGTTGTACACTACAAATGTTTCTTAAAAAAATTCCCTAGTGAATAAATAAATTTCAGGTTTAGCTCATTTATGAAGAATATTTGGTGTCTAAGTCAACCGGCAAAGCTAGTTCTGCTTACAAAATGGACAGCTGTGCCAGGGTATTGCCAGGGAGCCCGAGGAGAGTAAGTTCTAGCATTCACTGGGTGGTCTGGGTGTTCCTGCACCCCAGAGCCTCAGGCAGAAACCTAACCCATGCATTAGGTTTACAGTTAGAATGTAGGGACACACCTTTGAGAAGGGGACTGGTAACCTGATAAGGGCCTAAGCAGTGTGCTGGCCCCTTCCACCATCTGAAAACACAGCTAATGAGATGGGCCCCCCACCAACAAAGGAGAAACCCTCATCAGACCATGAATCTGCCAGCATCATGAGTCTGGAAGCCCAGCTTCATCTGTTTAGCTGCCCAGTTGATATTTTCTGTTACAGCTGCATGATGTAGCACAGCATCAAGCTACTTACTGATCTGAATCGGTCAGCTTAGAAGTTTTTGCAGAACCAATACACCACTTTAAAGCTAGTCTACAAAGACCATCTATTTTATTAATTTGCAGTGAAATGACTACTTAAGTGCATCCTAAAACTCTGGACTGCTAAGTATCAGTAGACGGATCTAACTGATAATAACACAAGCTAACACTTACTGAATGTGTAATGTGCTAAACATTATAGTGCTTTACATAGATTCTCATTTATTATGTTTATGTGCATGTTGCACTTGCCATAGCACGTATGTAGAGGTGAAAGGACAACGTGAGGGATTCAACTCTCTCTTTCCACCCGTGGGTCCTGGGGATTATACTCAGGTTGCCAAGACTGCAGCAAGTGCCTTTACCCACTGGGCCATTTCACATCCCTTAGTTTGCTTCATAATCAGAAGGTGTGTATCTTTTTTTTTCTTTGATACAGGGTCTTTCTATATAGTTCTGGCTATCCTGAAACTCACTCTATAGCCGGGCCTGGCCTTGAACTCACTGAGATCTCTTTCTCTGCTAGAACTAAAGGTGTGTGCCACCAAGCCCAGCTGTGTGCATCATTTTTATCTCCTCTGTAAAGATCAGCAAACTGACCATCAGAAATAGGTAACACAATTATTAGTTGACCCAAACCGTAACTTCTGACTCCAAAGCTCTTTTTTAAAATATTTATTTATTATGTATACAATATTCTGTCTGTATGCCTGGAGGCCAGAAGAGGTCGCCAGACCTCTTTACAAGTGGTTGTGAGCCACCATGTGGTTGCTGGGAATTGAACTCAGGACCTTTGGAAGAGCAGGCAATGCTCTTAACCACTGAGCCATCTCTCCAGCCCTCCAAAGCTCTTTTTTAAAGTTCTTTTTTTGTGTGTGTGCTAACTGAATCCAGGGCCTGCACCTGAGCTACATCCCCAGCCCTGAGACCATTTCCTTAAATTACACTGTAGCTCTCAGTTGCTTTTGTTTTCTGCTGTTTTAAAGACAAGGCCTCATTATGTTGCCCACATTGGTCAAAAACTTTTATCAGTCCTCCTGCCTCAGCCTCCTATGTGCTGAGAAAACAGGCATTTTAATCACCAAACCTGACTTTTCACTGTACAGTTACTAAAGATAGATGGATTTTGTCTTCTTTTTAATGATGCATTACTTCACTGAATGGTACTTTAAAGTTAATATAATAATACAAGTGAGTTTCGTCTAAAAATGATCTTATCCAACTCTTTTACTTCATGGATAGCTGGAGAAATAGCTTACAAAATCAGATCCCGGGGACTAGGATGGAGAATGTTTGCTTAGTGTGCATACACACTGGGTGTGACACTTGGTGCCCTTGCCCCGTCCCCAGAGTCTATAGGTTCTTAGTGTGCACAGGCACTGGGTGTGATCCCTGGAGCCCTCACCCCGCCCCCAGAGTCTATAGGTTCTATTCTCACAGAAAAGAATTCCTGATTTTTTGTTGTGATCTAGCTGCCCTCACTCCCCGTGACCAGCAGCGGAACTTCCTTGTGGTCTATAATTGACAAGGATGTTTGTGTTCTTTCTGGCCACTGGTTTTCCACAGAAGAAGCAGAGGTATAAAAGGCTTTAGCTCTGGGCGAAATAAAGGTTGCTGTTCTTCACACCTTTATTCCTAGCACTTGGGAGGCAGAGGCAGTTGGATCTGAGTTTGAGGGCAGCCTGGTCTATAAAGCAAGGACAGCCAGGGCTACACAGAGAACCTTGTCTAAAAAAAAAATTTTCTGTGTGTATATGTGTGTGTACGTGTGTGCACATTTGTGTGCATGTGTGTGAGCATGTGTTTGTGCGTGTGTGTGTGCTCATGTGTGTGTTTGTGAGCATATGTGTGTGTACACATGTGTGGGGGTGCCCAGAGTCCAGAAGATGGATTGTCAGATCCCCCGGAGCTGGAGTTACCAGCAGTTCTGAGTCACCCAATGTGGTGCCTGGAAGTGAACTCCAGTTTTCTCCAAGAGCAGCAAGCACTCTTGAGGCTGAGCCATCTCTTTAACTTCCTTTAAACTGTACAGCTGATAAAATAAATAAGTATTGTTATATATGAAATTATTCTGAGTTATTGATTTCCCCAAATATTTCTCTTAGAGATACCAAAACAGCTTTCCAGATTCATCTCCACCTCGCTGGTGCAGAACCTCCAGAGCCATGGTAACTAAGCATGGGTGATGCACATTATCAGCAGAGTGAAAACTCAACACAGCTGCTGTTCTTGGAAGCACCAGGACTTAGACCACCAGCACTCGTGTGAGAAAGCTGTGCAGAGTGGCCTGTGCCTACAGCCCCTATGCTGGCTGGGGTGTCCCAGTGCTGAGGGGAGACTGTACTGGGGGTGGTCTCAGTGCTGAGGGATGGAGGGTGAAAAGGCAGATCCTTAGATTTGCTGGACAATCAACCTAAACTACTTGACATATTCCAGGCCAGTGTGAGGTTGTCTCAAATAAAGAGGTGGACAGAACCTAAGAACAATAACTGAAGTTGTGTTCACACACACACACACATGTACATACACAAAATGGATTAGAAGGACTAATGAGAGATTTTTCCACTTTCTTTAGAAAGATAATGAGATATTTCTTCACTTATTTCATGATAAAATAATAACAACACGGAATTCAAGTTTACCTGAAAATGTAGAACAACTGCAGGTCTGGCCATCAACTTACTGAAGAGGTCATTAAACTCTGGCGAAAGAATGTCCTGTGATAACGTTTCATAGGGATCAAACGCTTGCTCCTATTTTTAAAAATAATGTAAGGTGTCAGGTTTAAGGAAAATAATATATTTATGCTAATATGGAACATATTACATTATCTAATGACAATATTTCATTCATGTTTCTAACTATGTCTTATCATCTTTGGTTCTCTACTTTTGAGGGAAAACAACAGTTATGGTTACAAGGGATACATTTCTAAAAATACAGACCTTAAATAGTAGCTATACAGTAACAGGCCTTAAAACTAAATGGCTGGTTTTATGGCATCCAACTACTAAGATGTATATTTTATCCCTACAAAATTTAAAGTACATTTCTTTGTAAAAGAAAACTATAAATGCAAACTTACCTAGGTTGAAATGAATTTACTAAATGATACTCTTAATGAAAGCAAAATCAACACCTTTGTTTTACCTACTCGAGTTCCCAAAATTAGAGGAGCAAATAAATAGTAAACACAGAAACTGCCTAAACTAATTTCATATTTATAAAAATTCCAGTTATCTGAGGATGACTGGTAATTCAGATTTATTTCCTTTTTGTACCTTCAGAATATAAAATATAGGACTGGAGAGACAACTCAGTGGTTAAGAGCACTGGCTGCTCTTCCAGAGGACCAGAGTTCAGTTCTTAGCACCCACAAGGCAGCTTACAACCATCTGAAACTCCAGTTTCAAGGGGTCATACACCCTCTTCAGGACTCCCGAGGTACACATGTGGTTGTAGAGGCCCAAAAATGTGAGCCTGTTTCCACCTTGTCTGCTGAGGGTCAGAGAGTTTGAAGTCTCTCAACTGTTAAGGAAGATCAGGGCTACACATCCTAAACCAGGACGTGGTTACTTCGTTCTCTTGACAGTAAGATGGCCAGTACATCTATCACCTTGCACAAAACTCAAATCCAAGTGGATTAAAGACCTCAATATCAGTCCAAACACACTGAACCTGATTGAAGAGAAAGTGGGAAGTACTCTACAACACGTGGGCACAGGAGACCACTTCCTACGTATAACCCCAGCAGCACAGACAGTAAGGGCCTCATTGAATAAATGGGACCTCCTGAGACTGAGAAGCTTCTGTAAAGCAAAGGACACTGTCGCTAAGACAGAAAGGCAACCCACTGACTGGGAGAAGATCTTCACCAACCCCCGCAACTGACAAAAGTCTGATCTCCAAAATATATAAAGAACTCAAGAAACTAGACCATAAAAGGCTAATCAACCCAATTATAAAATGGGGCACTGAGCTGAACAGAGATCTCTCAACAGAAGAAGTTCAAATGGCCAAAAGACACCTAAGGTCATGCTCAACTTCCTTAGCGATCAGGGAAATGCAAACCAAGACAACTTTAAGATACCATCTTACTCCTATCAGAATGGTGAAAATCAAAAACACCAATGATAGCCTTTGCTGGAGAGGTTGTGGAGAGAGGGGTACACTCATCCATTGCTGGTGGGAATGCAAACTTGTGCAACCACTCTGGAAAGCAGTGTGGAGGTTTCTCAGGAAATTTGGGATCAACCTACCCCTGGACCCAGCAATACCACTCTTGGGAATATACCCAAGAGAGGCCTTATCATACAACAAAAGTATATGCTCTACTATGTTCATAGCAGCATTGTTTGTAATAGCCAGAACCTGGAAACAACCTAGATGCCCTTCAATTGAAGAACGGATGAAGAAAGTATGGAATATATACATATTAGAGTACTACTCAGCAGTAAAAAACAAGGACTTCTTGAAGTTTGCAGGCAAATGGATGGAAATAGAAAACACCATCCTGAGTGAGGTAAGCCAGACCCAAAAAGAGGAACATGGGATGTACTCACTCATATTTGGTTTCTAGCCATAAATAAAGGACATTGAGCCTATAATTCGTGATCTTAGAGAAGCTAAATAAGGAGAACCCAAAGAAAATCATATAGGCATCCTCCTGAATATTAACCTTCATCAGGCGATGAAAGAAGACAGAGACAGAGACCCACATTGGAGCACCGGACTGAAATCTCAGGGTCCAAATCAGGAGCAGAAGGAGAGAGCATGAACAAGGAACTCAGGACTGCGAGGGGTGCACCCACACACTGAGACAATGAGGATGTTCTATCGGGAACTCACCAAGGCCAGCTGGCCTGGGTCTGAAAAAAGCCCGGGATAAAACCGGTCTCGCTGAACATAGCGGACAAGGAGGACTACTGAGAAGACCTCAAGAACAATGGCAATGGGTTTTTGAGCCTACTGCACGTATTGGCTTTGTGGGAGCCTAGGCAGTTTGGATGCTCACCTTACTAGACCTGGATGGAGGTGGGTGGTCCTTGGACTTCCCACAGGGCAAGGAACCCTGACTGCTCTTTGGGCTGACGAAGGAGGGGGACTTGATTGGGGGACGGGGAGGGAAATGGGAGGCGGTGGTGGGGGAAGAGACAGAAATCTTAAATAAATAAATAAATAAATAAGATGGCCAGTACAGTTAGATCTACTCCACCCTGATCAAAGGTCAGAGAATTCAAGCAACTTCTTTTGAAATAGGAGATTTGACCTTGGGAGTGTCTGCCTCCAGAATGCTTGGTCTAGGGTGGGTTCATTGCCTAAACAACAGAATGCTAATGATGTAGTATTGAAGCAAATAACTGTTCTAGCTGTCCTTTGTATCCAGTCAGAGCAGTCTTTTGTCTTCCTCCCTGTGGTATTGGGGTATAAAAGTGTACGGAAAATTAAATGTGGGCGATTTCAGTATTCACTGGAACTTCCTCCCAGTACTAGTCTATGGTTTCTGTTTTATTATTTTTCACGAATCTTCGTATTCTAAATCACCATGACCCTACCCTGGCAAGAGGTGTTTTTGTTGAGGCTGGTCCCTGACATGTGGTGCACTAACATACACGCAAGTGCTCACACATAGACATAATTAAATACGTGTTTTATTTTATTTTATTTTGGTTTTTCGAGACAGGGTTTCTCTGTGGCTTTGGAGCCTGTCCTGGAACTAGCTCTGTAGACCAGGCTGGTCTCGAACTCACAGAAATCCGCCTCTGCTTCCCGAGTGCTGGGATTAAAGGCGTGCACCACCACCGCCCGGCTTAAATACATGTTTTAAAGAAAGAAAAACAATAAGAATTTTTGTTTAGCTAGGTAAATGCTGAGAAAGCAGAACTGTCCACTGCTAGGAATGTTAAAATAGCACAGCCCATGAAAATCAATTTGTCTTTAAAAATTAAAACATATTTACCACATGATCCAGTATTCTCATACTTCAGTATCTCACCCTAGTAATAGGAAATGCCATAGCAATGGACCATTCTACACCATAGCACTGGACAGCATTCACACCATAGCACTGGACAGTATTCTACACCATAGCACTGGACAGTATTCTACACTATAGCACTGGACAGTATTCTACACCATAGCACTGGACAGTATTCTACACCATAGCACTGGACAGTATTCTACACTATAGCACTGGACAGTATTCTACACTATAGCACTGGACAGTATTCTACACTATAGCACTGGACAGTATTCACACCATAGCACTGGACAGTATTCACACCATAGCACTGGACAGCATTCACACCATAGCACTGGACAGTATTCTACACCATAGCACTGGACAGTATTCTACACTATAGCACTGGACAGTATTCTACACTATAGCACTGGACAGTATTCTACACTATAGCACTGGACAGTATTCACACCATAGCACTGGACAGTATTCACACCATAGCACTGGACAGCATTCACACCATAGCACTGGACAGTATTCTACACCATAGCACTGGACAGTATTCTACACCATAGCACACGACAGAATTCTCCAAACGTCCATCAGCAAATGAGTGGGCAAACAGAACATGATACAGGCTGTGCATTCCTTCTCAGAAATGCTTAAAATACAGAAGTGTTTCAGATTTTAGAGGTTTTTGTGTTTTAGAATATTTACATAGAATTTACTGGTTAAGCATTTTTAGTCGAAAAATCCTAAATGTTCTTAAAATCCAAATTAATTAGTGCAGGCTCCAAGTGATGGATTTCAGGATATACTGACTTCGGGTCTGCAGGTGAGTGATGTTCTAACTAGGTGGAGCTGTGTCAAAACACCACTCAACTATTCACTAGCACAGATGAACTTCGTAGTATTATGCTAAATAAACAGCCAGAAAAAGACAAATATATGAACCCACTTATAAATATAGGCAAATTTACAGAGATGGAAGGAGATGAGTGGTTACCAAGAGTTAGGTGTAGGGAGCGGGGGGCAGAGGATGTTACTATTGATTATTGGATAGTTTCTATTTGGGATGATAAATTAGTTTTGGAACTATACAGTGGTCATCATCAAATAACAGCAAAAATTGAGTTATACGCACTGTACTAATTACTGAATTACACATTTAAAAATAATTAAAATGGGGCTGGTGGGATGGCTCGGCAGGCAAAAGCACTTGTCACCAAGTATAATGACTTAACCGATTCCTGGGACCCACAGGACAGAAAGGAGAGAACCAACTCTTGCAAATTGTTCTCTGACCTCCACATGCATACACACATACATGTATGCACACATGCACAAACACGCATGCATACAAATAAATACAATTAAGAAGTTGTGAAAATGTCAAATGTTGTTTTCTTGTATATTCAAATTTAAAAATAAAAACAAGAAAGCATTTTAGTAGCAAAGTACCTTTTAGGGTGTAGAAAGTTAAGGAGACCATAAATTAGTATCAAAATGTAATCTATTTTATTAAGAACAAAGGTTGAGCCTGCACCCCACTCTCAGGAGGCTTACCCAGGAAGACTGAAAGTTCGAGGCAAGAATGGGATATACAGCAGGATTCTGTATCCCCAAAACAGAAACAAAGACAAACTAATGCTTAGTAACAAAACAGACCTAACAAAAGTAACTATTTTCAGAAGATAAGCTGGAGTTCATGGAAGTAGGTGATTTTTGTACATGAAATCTGAAAGCAACACTTTTAAAGACTCAAAGGCCAGTGAGTATGCAGATACCCACATGTTTTTTAAAAGAGGAAATATAAGAAATATATATATATACACACACATACACACTCATGTATAGCAATATACAAATAATAATACATTTATACTATGTAAAATGTCATTTATCTGTGTGTCTCTGTGAGCATGTGGAGGCCACAAGAAAACATGCAGGAAACAGTTCTTTCTCCCCACCAGGTTGGTCTGAGGAATTGAACAGGTGGTCAGGCTTGGTGACAAGCACCTTAACCTGCTTAGCCATATTGCCAGTCTTAGATATATATATTTTGGTTTTTCGAGACAGGGTTTTTCTGCGGCTTTGGAGCCTGTCCTGGAACTCGCTCTGTAGACCAGGCTGGTCTCGAACTCACAGAGATCCGCCTGCCTCTGCCTCCCAAGTGCTGGGGTTAAAGGCGTGTGCCACCACCGCCCGGCTAGATATTTATATTTTTATACTTAAAAAATATATGATTAAGGATATTTACTAACATAGAAAATATGATAGAATGAAAAAACATAAAATGGGAGAATGTTATTCTTGTAAATATACACATAGCTTTATAAAACACAAAGAATATTTATATTAGGATAAATGTAAAGGGTTGGAGAGATGGCTCGTGGTTAAGAACATTGATTGCTCTTCCAGAATACCTGGGTTCAAGTCTCAGCACCCACATGGCAGCTTACAACTGTCTGTAACTCTATTTCCAGGGGACCCCATGCCCTCTTCTGGCCTCCTTGGGTACTGCATGCATGCATCTGATGCACAGACATACATTCAGGTAAAACACCCATACACATAAAATAATTTTTAAAAGGATAAATCTTATAAGTTATAGTGGCCATCTTTATATTTACACTTTTACAAAAAGATATATTATTTTAAAATCATTTAAAAGAACAAGACAAGTTTGACTTTGGAAAAAATAATACAACCCCTTTGATTTTTTTTAAAATAAAGTCTAAAACCCGCAAAAGTTAAAGAATGATTATCAACAGGTTATTTCCTTCACCTTAAAACTATTCTTAGTATACAGTATTCCTACACGTCATTCCTTTAGTATACAAGTTTTCACAATAAATGTCAACAATAGCACATATATTAAAGGAAGCCTCAGTAGCTGGGCATGGGCACACTCCTGCACCCTAGCCACCCAAGAGGTGAGTTCAAAGCTGCAAACAAGAAGCCCTGCTAAAGCTTTAAGCAACCCAACTGAATCTGGAGTACCTTACAGAAGTCTGAAGGGCGTTCTCTTGACATAGGTTTTAGGACTTTAATGACAGTCTGAACTGGTTTTGTAGACTTACCTCTGCTAAATCTTCAAAACAGCTGCCAGCTAACGGATGGGGACTACTTTCATCTGTCATTTCTACTGTGTCTTCAATCAAACCTAAAAGTTTCACAGTCAATTCATGGATATCTGAAATGTTACTGAAAATCTTTTCAATTTCCTAAAAAATAAAAAAAGGTTAAGGCACATAAGGCTGAGAATCATGCTACACACTACTATAGGAAACAAAAGTGTGCTGAAGAGATGGCTGAGCTGCTGAGTGTATGTAGACCCGAGTTCAGATCCCGGCACCACTGAGAGCCAGGTGTGCTGGTGTGTATTTGTGACCTTGGGGTGAAGGGGCTGCCGTGTGTCACTCACTGACCGGCCAGCCAGTCCAGCAGATTAAATGAGCTCCAGGTTCTCTGAGAGAAACTGTCTCAAAAGGAAGGGGTAGTAAGATGGCTCGGCTGGTGACTGCCACTGAGCATAATCACCTGAGACTCATTCCCAGGACACACAGTGAAGGAAAGAACCTGTTTCCACAGGTTGTCCTCTGCCCTCCCTGTGTACACACACACGAGATAAATGTTAAAGATGTATTTTCACCTAATTCATTAAAGTATATTCTAAGACAGTAAATCATGAATACAAAGGAAAATTTAAGAATCTCTTAGATCGGAGACAGTAAATATACTAGAACATATAAATTCCAGATAGCTTGAATTTATAATGCTCAAATCTCATAGGCATCACTATAAATTGAAATTGGCTAAGGTGCTGAAAGAATGAAGGTCTTAAAGAGTAAGCTAATGACAACAATATCATAAGCCTTTGACATGGGCTTTCTCTTAAAATCTATTTATTTGCTGATGAGGTGCTGCTAAGGACGACAAGGCAGTGTTCTTAGCATTGGTCTGCACTCCCAGCTTCCTGTGGCCTTATCAGACTGGCACCCACAGCATCCCTGTCTCACAAATGAGAACAGAAGCACCAACGAGTCAGGGGATTTGCTCATGGTCACACATCTTGTAACTGGAATCAACCTTAATTCATTTATTACTTTTCTAACATTTGCCAAGAAATTCTCTGATGGTCTTTAACTCAAAACTTTAGAGTGTAGTCTACATGGAAAAAACCTTTACAGCAGAAACAGAGAGGGAGGGATAAAAGGAATCCTTACTTCTGACCAACCTTCAGTACAACAGACATTGCCTATCAAATCTGCATTAATCCAAAGAAAAAAGACAAATTAATTCCCCAGGAGTGAACACTGGTGGGGCACAGGAACGACACAGAAGAGAATATTAACCAATAGTGTTTGCTGATTTTATTCCTAATATCGTCATGGAAATCCAAGCCCTAGGGCTATATTGGATTTGACAATTCATAACTATTTTACAGCAGGAAAGTAGAAGCAGCGATGTCTGCCCTACATATGTCACTTCTGAGATGATCAAACAAAACTGAATTCAAAAAAAAATCCTGAATACATGCTAGCATATCCAAAAGGGGTTAGCAACATTATTAAACTAAAAATGAATACAAAAGAAACAAGTCAAGGTCAATTAAAACACCCTGAATTATCATTTGATCATTCTTCTAGGAAAGAATAAAAGCTATCAGTTCTGAAGCATTCAGAGAACCAGACCTAAGCACTGTACCTGTTTGTTTATAGAAGTTATTGCATACGATAGGGAAGCTTACGATTAAATATTTTTTTTAAATATAGGCCAAACATACTTAGAGAAAAATGTACCACTGCTAAAGGAAAGAAAGAAATCAAGAAAAAAAAAAAGAAAGAAAAAGAGAAAGAAACCTATAGTTTTTTTAGCTGGAGTTCCTAAAACTGTCCTGGGTTTTGTTGTTTACTTTAAGACAGTAATTCACTTTGTAACCTAGATAAGTCTGCAACTCCTGATCCTCCTGCCTCTGTATCTTGAATTCTGGGCTATGGCATGAGGTTCACATCCTGAGAGACTGACTTTATGCTATAGAGAGAGAAGAGGCCCAAGTCTCTCTGAACCAGGCCCTTGACCCATCCTCGTCCTGTATGCAAACAGGATACCACTACTTTTTTTTGGGGGGGGGGGAGCTCGAGACAGGGTTTCCCTGAAGCTTTGGAGTTCAAAGTCAGGCTGGACTACAGAGTAAGTTCCAGGCCACCCAGAGCTACATAATGAGAACCTGTGTCAAAAACAGAACAACAGCAACTTTGAGACAGTAATTCACCATGTCCACTGGTGAAGCTTGTAGCCCTAAAGCGCCCACCACAAGGGAAGGAGCACACTTCTAGACCATTTTCTTCACTATTCCAAATGAGTGACTAACTCTTACAACAGCTGGCTAAGCCTGTTACTGTGCAGCAGAAAATGTCATCGTTCCAATGAAAATCCCTCCACCTGACTCTACTGCCACTGCACTTACACCAATTAACAATTCAGATGGTTTTAAACTCAGAACTACAAGAAAAACACTTATATTCTAGTGAGGTGAACAATACACTAACAACGGCCATTTGCTGCGGGTGTGCACCAGAGTACTTACAGAAGGCCTGAACAGCTTCCGGTCAGAAAGGAAGGCTTCCCGGAACACTTTGATGATCATATTCAGCTCCCGGAGGTACTGCCTCTCTTCTGCAATTTCAGTTCTGACAAGGTCATAGTAGTTTAGCTCGCCAGAAGAACTAGGTTCGTCTTCACAGAGAGAAATCAAACCTATATCATCATCCTGATCAAACATGTCCATCAAAACCTGGGAAGCACAAATCAGGAATGGACAGTTACTTTCCTTTTGCAAAGCTGTTTCAAAGTAGAGCAATTAAAACACTATTAGGCAGTAAGAACTGCATCTTGCACACACAAATTTACATTAGGAAATTTAGGGGAAAGTCAGATGAGATGATGTTAAGCTGGATAAAGTAAAATTGACGCTTCTGGAATACACATGTATGTGCATATGTACATATGTCATATACATATCCACATATCCACAGTCATATATAAGAACAAAAAGAGGGTGCTTTTGGGAAAAATCACAGTTCCGCTACCTAGACAACTATGATTATAGAAAAGTATTTTTCTTAAGAAAGTCATTCTTTATGTGTAAAACACAACGAATGGAAGGAGAGATGATGTCTACCAAGTAACGTACCCAGCATCCTTGCTGCGATGGATGGCAGCATGCACCTGGGCAGAACTGAAGGAAAAATGAAGTGCCAGTGTAAAGGTGGGTGACCTGTGACGGTGTGAAGTGCCAGTGTAAAGGCGGGTGACCTATGACGGTGTGAAGTGCCAATGTAAAGGCGGGTGACCTGTGACGGTGTGAAGTGCCAGTGTAAAGGCGGGTGACCTATGGCGGTGTGAAGCTTTCTAAAGCACAGTGCTCTCGTTCAACTTTGCATCAGAAAGATTTTTCTTTGAAAATTATATCTGTACTAAACAAACATTTTCTTGTCATTATTACTTTGTGCGTGTGTGTTTGTATGTACATTTGTGTACTTAGTGTGCAAGTGTGCCACGTCCACAGCAGTGACTGCCGTGTAGTGACAAAATGCCTCTGCGCTGGCTTTTGCCTGCTGAAGGATTGGGGTTAGAGCTTCTTGGAGCGAAGCCCCAGGTGGTCCCCCTGGCAATCAGTGGTCGAGATAGGACCTGATGCCATAGGCAGATCTCGTATCTGGAGATGGCCCTGAGAGCGAGCCCTCCTGACACCTTGCCTGATCTTTCTCTGTATTTCTTAATTTTCTTGTTTACAGCTGACCACTTACTAAGAAATCAAAGTACGTCCTTGGCTCAGCTCCACCGTTCATTAAAGCAGTCCTTGAGGAACTAAAGTATGCCCCACGCCATATGAGCCTGGGAAACTTTATTAATTATGAAACAGAAGCGGCTAAAGTTGAAATGTTACGAGGGAATCGTCATAGTGAATCAGATTTAGAGAGAAAAGGAGAGTTAGAGAAAATTCCCCTTTATGGAAAAATTAGTTAGATCCCGGAAGCCCTGGTGTCTTTATTTTAAGAAGGAAAGAAAGGAAATTATTGAGCTTTAATATATTGGTATAGGAACTATCATGAGAAAATGAGAAAACTATTAGGGGATATGGAGCAAAGAATAAAAACTATATAGATGGAAAGCTAAACACAGGACCCTGAGAACTAGTCTCCCATGGTAGAAAGTAAATAATGGTGTGGGACAGAATTCTAAGAGACAAAACAAAACTAAAAGTCCTTGCCAACATCTTGAGCACGTAGAGGGGAGCACGTAGAAGAAGCTCTATTTTGATTATGCTTAACCTTGATTTATGTCTGGAACCCTGAGTGGGGTGATGCAGTGAGCCTGCCAAGTCCTTTGATCTGTTTTGTACAAAAACTGAAGCTTTGCAGAAGTAAAATTGCAGCAGATTTTCACTACACAGTGTGTCTGTCTGTCATTTCCCTTGCATCGTATCCTGGCTATCCTATCCTTCACCCTGTTCTCCCGTGGATAGTGGTCTCCGAGAGGGACGGTCCGTGGCACAAGTGTCAGCCAAAAGGCAAGAACTATTCATAAATCAAAAGCAATGGGTATAAGATGACTATATATTTTAATACTGTTTTTTAATTTGGACCTAGTTAATTTTTTTTTTTTTTTTTTTTTTTTTTTTTTTTGGTTTTTCGAGACAGGGTTTCTCTGTGGTTTTGGAGCCTGTCCTGGAACTAGCTCTTGTAGACCAGGCTGGTCTCGAACTCACAGAGATCCGCCTGCCTCTGCCTCCCAAGTGCTGGGATTAAAGGCGTGCGCCACCACCGCCCGGCTGGACCTAGTTAATTATATATTCAAAACTGTTAAGGAGTTCAGGAAACTAGGCTGAAGTGGGTGGTGCATGACCTTAACCCCAGTACTCAGAAGGCAGAGGCAAGTGGGTTTCTGAGTTTGAGGCCAGTCTGGTCTACAGCGTGAGTTTCAGGACAGCCAAGGCTGTTATGCACAGAAACTCTTTTTCTTGAAAACAAAACAAAAAAGTTCAGGAAAGGCTGTAAAATGGCTCAGTGGTTAAAAATGTTTACTGTTTCTGCAGAAGTCTCAGTCTGTTTCCCAGCAAGAACATCAAGCAGCTCAGGCCACCTGTAATAGCAGCTCGAGATCTGATGCCCTTGAGCGTCTGTGGGTACCTGTACATAGATGGTGCACATGGACTGATGGAGGCACACACACACACACAAATAAAATTAATTAAAAAAAGAGTTTAGGAAAAATGTGAGTAGGAGAGGAAGACACACTGGGGATGCCTGAAGAAATGGGAGGGAGGAGTCGGTTCCTTTGGGGAGTTGGAGGTGCAAATGATCAAGATGCATTCCAGTTCCAGGGAATCTGAAGCTTTCTTTTGACCTCTGCAGGCACCAAGCACATACATACATATAAGGAGGTAAAATACTCACACTTATAAAAATAAATAAATCTAAATAAATAAGTTAAATATAATCTATGTTTTATAATGGGAAAGGAGCTCGCAGGATGGCTCAGGAGGGTGCCCACTGCCGAGCCTGACAACCTGAGTTTAATCCCCTAACTTATAACTTACACGGTAGATGACGAGGAGCGGCTCCTGCAAGCTGTTCTCTGACCTCTGCATGAATTCCCCAGTAACACACATACAACACACACGTATAAACACTAAGTAATTTTATTTTTTAAGAGTTCAGAGGAAGAAAAAGAAAGGTATACCTTTGTAAAGAAAGTCCTGTCAGATGAGAGGCAATTATGATATTAAGAGGTAATCATTCATTCATTCAGCAAAACATCTACTGGTCACCAGAAATAGCACCAACTCTTGCCAGTACAGCAGTGAATAAAAAACCCTGCCTCCCTGCTCTTACTGAATTAACTCCGAAGCTGTTCAGACGTGGTTCTCTCCATTTACCTCCACTCTGTTATTGCTGCTTGCTTTGGTTTAGGTTCTTTTTGTTTGTTTGTTTGTTTGTTTGGCTTTGTGGGGCTTTGCTTTTTGAGATACCACCTTTCTAGCTAGCTCTGGCTGTCCTGGAACTTACTATGTAGACCAGGCTGGCCTCAGACTCAAAGAGATTTGCCTGCCTCTGCTTCTAAGAGCTGGGACTAAAGGTGTGCACCACTATGCCTGGCATTTTCTTTTTGTTTTTAGACAAGGGCTTACATGGTAGTTCAGGTTGACCTGGAACTCACAAGACTGGCCTTGAACGTGTAGTTACATCACATCTCCACAAGCAATCTTTCCAGTATGGCCTGTGCTCATTACCTCTAATTCATTCATTTAGCAAGCTCACTAGATCCTTCCTACTCTCAGATCTAGTGATTTGCCTTTATTCTTGTTTGCTCTAATACTTTTTTAGTTTGTTTTTCTGAGATAAAGTCTTGATACCTAGCCCAGGCTACCCTCAAACTTGAGATCGTTTTACCTCAAATTCCTAAATGCTGGGATTAAAAGCATGAAGATCCATGTCCAGCTTCACTAGTTCAGAACAGCTGATCATTCTCTACTTAAAGTGCATGCCTTTAAAGCCAGCACTTGGGAGGCAGAGGCAGGTGGGTGTCTGAATTCAAGGCCAGCCTGGTCTACAAAGTGAATTCCAGGATAGCTAAGGCTATTACATAGAGAAACCCTGTCTCAAAAACTAAAATGAAACAAAACAAACAAACAATATCCTCTGCCTGGGAGGAGATGGCTCAGTGATGAAGATGCTTTTGTAGAGTACCCAAGTTTGGTTCCCAGTACCCATGTAGCAGCTTGCTACTGTCTAACACCAGTTCCAAGGGTGTTGGCCTCTGTTCTGGCCTTGTGGACACTACATGCACTTATATACATGCCGGCTAAACATTCATACACATCAAAAACAAATATGGACCCCCAAAGGCCATCTGTTACAGATTTGGTCCCTAGCCATGAAACTTTTCGGAAGTATGGAACCTTTGAGAGGTGGCATCTTGTGGGAATAAAATCACTGGTATAGTGTGGCAGAAGTGAGTACTGGACTCCACATCTTCCTCTGTATCCTGGTCACCATAAAGTGAGCATGGTAGAGGTGGGAACTGGACTCCACACCTCTCTCTGTGTGTCCTGATCACCGAAAAGTGAGTAAAAGATGAAGATAGTACAATACCAAAACTCCTAAATTCAAATGCTAAAGGGGTCAAGCATGTGTAGCATAGTGATATATAAGAAATGGTAAAAAAAAATCAGGGCAAACTGCAAGATATATACACCTAAAATAAAAGTAGACTGCTCAATGCCAGGTATTTTCTTTATGAACAAAGTTTGGAATCTAGATTTTTATGTGAGATTTTTAGATTTGTAAAATGTATAACTGCCCTCAATCTATCACCATGCCAACATATCCTGTATCACTCCTCAAACCCTCTCAACTCAGAAACCCTTCTTTTTCTGGTCAGTGCCCTGTATTCCTGTCTAGACTCCCTTTCTCTAATACTCAATCCCTATTGTGGAATATTACTTTAACTATGTAGAGATGTGTTGCATTTGTTTATGTTACAGAATATTACTTTTTTTTTTTGGTTTTTCGAGACAGGGTTTCTCTGTAGCTTTGGAGCCTGTCCTGGAACTAGCTCTGTAGACCAGGCTGGTCTCGAACTCACAGAGATCCGCCTGCCTCTGCCTCCCGAGTGCTGGGATTAAAGGCGTGCGCCACCATCGCCCAGCATCAGAATATCACTTTAACTATGTAAAAGTGTGTTACTTTAACTATGTAGAGATGTGTTGCATTTGTTTACGTTACAGAATATTACTTTAACTATGTACAGGTGTGTTACATTTGCTTAACAATGTACAGATGTGTTGCTTTGCCTGCCTAAGGCACCTGGTTGGTCTAATCAAAAGCTGAACAGGCAAGAGTTAGGCAGAGGAGAAATAGGCAGGGCTGGCAGGCAGAGAGAACAAGTAGGAGGAGGAATCTAGGCTCGGGGGAAAGGAGAGAAAAAGACAAGCCAGCGACCAGCCAGCCAGCCAGCTGCCAGACAGACAGACATGGAAGAAGCAGGAAAACAGGATATACGGAATGAAACAAAGGCAAAGCCCTGGGGCAAAATGTAGATAATGAGAAACAGGTTAAATTAAGTTATAGGCGCTAGCTAGAAACAAGCATAATCTGCAGCTGAGCGCTCATATCTAACAAGTCTCCGTGTCATGATTGGCCCACAGTCTAAGAAGGCCACAAACCCCGCCCGTCTTCTCACCACTCAGTACAAATGAAAACCTCACACAGCTTTTCAGAGTCTCTGACTCCCCACTGCCTACCACTAATCTCCTATCTTTTCCACAGAATCACCCAGTTTATACTGAAATTTCTGTTCATGCTTTCTTTATAGACAGAACTGTCTAAGGATGGAAAACCATGCACAAAAATAGCATCTGCTTAAAGGGCTTGTCCATATACGAATGGTTACACGCTAGAGTGGGAAAGGATTCTGAAGTGCTAAATGACTGAGGGAACAAAACATTCTGCGGGCTGTGTTCTAACCAAGAATAAGCAAACAGAGCCAAGCTCAGTGTGATAACAATCGTACAAACCCAGCTACTCAGAAGGCTGAGGAAGGGGACTGCAAACTTGAAGGTAATTTGGGAATTTCGGTAAGACCTTGTATCAAAATAAAGTGAAAAGGGTCAGGGATGTGACCCAACACTACAGAGCTTCCTTAGTGTGTGCCAATAAACAAACAAATAGTAGATAAATACATAGATAAATGATAGACCGACTGATGATAGATAGACAGGTAGACAGAGATAGGTTTGGAAACAGATGAGATATTACCATACAAGAATAAGACACCCTATTCCTCTCAAGACTAGGCCTGACAAATTAAACTTCAGAGAAGCACTCTGCCCTCCTTCTCCCCCACCTTAAGCAGCAATCTCCTTTGGCATATGTTTAAATACTACTTTGCTCAGTAGTCACAGATATGATTGAAGTTGAGTTCTTCACTGTGATGTGATTGTTCTCAGTAATCTGTGATGTGTCAGCACACTTTGTAATGGTCAAATATTGCTTTTATTTTTAAATATAAAAATGTTTTTGTGTTTTTTGTCTAGAAAGCTAAACATCTCTAGAAATTAGTTTCTCAAATAGCTATTAAACATGATATATGAGCTCCTGAGACAGCAATCACTGGAAACAAGTTTAGATGTATGAAGACCACACCATGTCACACAGCTCATCAATTCACTCGTAACTGGAACCACGAACACAGTCATCTGCATTTGAGCTGAGCACATGACTGGCTCTTGTGACAAACAGGAGACTGTGAAAAGGAAGTCTGAATTAAGGATCAGCAAACTACAGTACACACGCCAAATCTTGCCCACTGTCTATTTTCCTGCAGTTTTACTGGAACACAGCCCATGCCCGTTGTGTAAGGCTATTTCTGTGTGCTCAGGGAGAAACGAGCAGCTGCAGGAGAGACTGCAATAGTTATCATCCAGCTTCTGTGGGAGAGACTGCAATAGTTATCATCCAGCTTCTGCAGGAGAGACTGCAATAGTTATCATCCAGCTTCTGTGGGAGATTGCTGCTGCTTTGTCGACACCAGGCTGTCCTCACACTTGCAGCAATCCTCCTGCCTACGCCTGCTAAGTGTTACGATTACAGGTATATACCAACTATGGCTGGTCTGCGGCTAGCTCTTTACATATTTGTTGATGCTGAATTGGACAAGAGGTGAACAGGAGAAGAAAAGTGGGACATTTTAACCTAGAAGGTTTTCAATTTGTTTAAAACTTATTCCTTATATTGCTCTTTTAAGATACTTTTATTGAGCAATTTCAACTAAAACAAAGTTTCTCAAACTTATATGTACTACCAAAAGGTATCTAAAATGAACGACAGAATTAGGTTTTTAAAATATCTTGATGGGTGATAACTTCAAAACCACTATGAAATTTTCTGCAGTTAAATTTGAGTTAAGCTTGTAATTTTTAAATCTACAGTATGAGTTGAAGAAACCAAAAGCAGAAGAGTACCTCATTTACAAACGTCCTCAGTGGCTCAGATGTCTGCAAACCCAGTAAGGAGCAGGGTGACAGGGACACTTAAAGAAACTATAAGAGCATAAAAAGAATGAAATGGCCATTTCATTAGTCAGTGTTGGAAGAACCAACTCTAGATAATTGTCTTTAATTTTAAAAGTCAGTACAGGAGCTGGAGGGAAGACTCAGGGGTTAAGAGTCACAGTATCTTGCATAGTCTTTCTAAGGTCTGTTGACAGAAGTTTCTGGTCCCACAGCCGTTCAGTCCCAAAGAAACCCTCAGAAGCTTATATTAATTATGAACTGTTTGCCCTATTAGCTCAAGGTTATTATTATAACAACTTAAATTAACCCATAATTCTTATCTATGTTTAATCACATAGCTTGGTTCTTTTTCTCAGTAAGGCATTCTCACCTTACTTCTGTGTCTGGACGGTGCAGACTCTTTGCCTTTCCTCTTCTCAGAATTCTCCGTCTGGTTTGCCCCACTTACACTGGCCAATCAGCCTTTTATTAAACTAATATGAGTGACAAATCTTTACAGAGTACAAGATCACTGTCCCACAGCAAAGCCACTGAAAGGAGAGAACCCACAAGACAATAAGGTAGGAATCTGACAGGAACCACAGGTGTGGGTCCATTCCACCTTGACTAAAGGTCAGAGAGTTGGGTCGAACTTCTGTTCTTTCAAGGTTATTTTCACCAGTTCAAATAACAGGTATGGCTAATATCCAGATCTGGTATTTCAGGTATTAAGAAGTAGATCTGAAAAAAAAAGAAAAGAAAAAAGAAAAAAAAAAAGAAGTAGATCTGTTTCTACCTCAAACAAAAGTCAAAGGATCCAACTAGGTTCCTATCCCCATAGGGAGATAGCTATGAATTCAACCCAGGGAGAAGTTTGCCTACAGAATGTTTTAGTCTAGGGTGTGAGAGCTACTTGTCTTGTTTTGGCAACAGAATGTTTAACAGAACTTGGCCTGCAATCCTTCAACTCGTCTGTTCATTTCCTTATATCATGTTAATGCAGTTTTTTATCTTATTCCTACCTTTGGGGCTGGGGTATTTAAGCAGATGTAAATTAAATGCAGGCAATTTTAGTATTCACTGGAACTCCCTCCAGATACTATCCTATGTTTTCTGTTTTATTATTCTCACTTGCGTCTTTGTTTTCTTAATCTTCTAATCCCCGTGACTACCCTGGTAAATGGTCTCCTCCACCAGGAATCCCTACAAGCTGGAATCCCTAAAAGCTTTGGGTGGTTCAGGTCAGGATGCTGAGCCCAGAGCGCTCTAAGAAGGGGTGGGAGTGGGCTGTGCCTGTTCTTGTAGAGGACCTGGGTTGAGTTCCCAGCACTCACATCAGGGAGTTCACAACCAGCTGTTCCAGAGGATCCAATGCCACCTGGCCTCTGTGGACACTACATGCACTTGGTGCACATAAAATCACATGTACACATAAGTACAATTAATTTATAAATCTTAAGGCAAAAAAGAAGGGGCAAGGCGGGTGGGTGGGGACAGCAACAGCCTGTTGTTGGAGAACGTGACCGTCTAGAGTAGCTGGAGAGTAGAGCAGTGGGGGAGGAGGGACTGATAACACACGGGAAGACACACTAAGAAAAACAGAGCCGGATTCTTCAGTGACAAATATGAAAAGGGAAGGCTAGAGTGACATCTTAACGACTAGATCACAGACTGAGAAACAGGGATGGTGGTGGTGGTGGCGGTGGCGCCATGAGAAAGACGTGCCTCCAACAGCAGTGAGCTCCTCTAGCCACATCTTGGGTTTATAAACACCATTCTCTACCACAAAGGACCTAAAGTGTTGGCTGTTGTTATTACTGTTGTTTGGAGAAACAACTAATTCTGAGCTTGGAAAGAGCAATATTGAACAAGTAGACTGCCTACTGCTGAAACAGAGTACTCCTGGAAGACAACAATTACATATTTAAAATAATCATGTTTACAGAAGCAAAGATAGAATGTTGGCTCAGAACCTGGGGAGAGAAATGAGAGATGAGGGCCAAAAGGTAGAAAATCTCAATTAGCAGAAGAAAAAGATTATATCTAATGCAGACATGGAGAATACATTAAATAACAATTACTGTTGATTCTGAAGTTGCTAAGAGAATAAATTTCAAAGTTCTCATCACAAATATATATATATATATATATATATATATATATATATATATTTGAGCTGATAGATAATATATAAGTTTATTCCACACTGTACTTATAAACCACAGCCACAGGGTAACTCTTACAGTATAAACCCACAACTTGTCAATTTATACTTAAAAATAAACACAAAGAAATTGTTCCAAAAAATGACAGAAATAAAGTCAAGTTGGAGCTTCCACCTGACCTGATCAAATGTTGGATAATTTGAACATCTGTAACTAATTATGACCCTCTGAGTAAAGTAAGAACCTGTAAATGCACATCTAAATGAACGAACAAAGTGATAAGGAATAAGAGAGTCTCAAAATATTTCACAAAACATTTGTTAATTACAAAAAGAAAGACAGTGACTGAAAGAGAAGATTGGTAGACAACAGCATCACTAATGAACCTTGCTGAAACTGTTGTGCATCAATGAGAACACGGTGTGCTTCGATGAGCTCCCACTGAAGAATATAACCGGATTCTAGCCAAAACACATCAGAAAAGTTCTAAACTAAGGACCAGTGAGTGACAACTGATTCATAGTTCTCCAGAGTCACGGTCATAAAAGGTCAAGAGAAAAGAGCAATGACAACTACAAAAATAACGTACAGCTCTGGACTAAATCCTCTTGCTGTAAGGACACCATGGGAACGGCAGCGCGTATGTTGTGTGCCAGTACCGGTGCTGGTTCTGACCGTCTTACTACTGAACTGTGGGGAAATGTTCTTGTCGGTAGAACATCCTATGCGGGTGGCTGACTCTCAGATGACTCGGAATGCAATGGAGCCCTGTACTCCCAGCCACTGTACTCCTAGCTTTTCTATCTGCTTTAAGTCACTTTCAGAGAAACAAAAAGTATTTAATCATGATTTTAGAAATCAAAATAAAAATGACAAAATGAAATGCAAGTGAAAAATCAGTTTTTAAATTAGAGTACAGAATAACAGATCTCAACTACAGCTTAAGAAAGTAGTATTGTCAAAAAATTATGTGGTTTGGAAGTCTAACTTAGGCCAGTTAAACCTCTGCAAACACCGATATTCGCTAAAACTTCCTAGCAATTCTACTGTCAGTCAAGGCTGACGACCACTGGCACGCACTAGGCCAGAGGCGCCAGCTTCAGCGATCGTCTGTTAAGTCCTCCTAGACTCTGACAGTTGATTCTTTCTCCACCACACACTGATTTACTGGTATAATATTTAAATCACATTGTATTCAGTTATTTGCTTATAATATTTTCATTTCACACTAACACATGTTCCTTTTAATACAGGATTGCTATCTTATTAGTGCTCTACATTCTGTGCTCAGAACAGGTCCTTCAAGCAATGCTGAATTAGAGGTGAGAAATATAAGGAAAGAAAAAAGAGAAAGGGGAGGAAAAGGAGGAGATGGGAGACTGAATTTTCCCTCAAGCGGTACCTATGAACAAGAAAGGATCTGTGATCCAGAAAGGAATGACCAGAGGGCAGTAACTTCTCATGGGTTGTTTCTTCTCAGTATCTGCTCTGAGATACCAAACCATGTTCTTCACAATTACTAGAAACAACTCTGTGTATTCTCTTTTTAAAAATTCAGATCTCAGGAGTGTGTGGTGGCTCATGCCTAGAATTCCAGCACACAAGGGGCAGGAGGATCTCTTGTTTGACATCATTCTAGGCAAGTTCAAGGCTAGCCTGAGTTACATAGCAAAATTCTGTTATTATAAAGCAATGAAAGAAAAACTATTGAATAAAATAAACATTATCTAAAACTATTTTTCTTCAACTGGTTAGGGTGGATTTTGTCCCTCCCTGTATGTAAAGATTCTTGATGGAAGAAGAGAACTCACTCCCTGCCACAGATGCTGAACTCTGGAAATACCATGCTTTGCAAAGCTAGTATTTTCTATTTTCCAGTATCAGGAACTATAAAATGTATTAATGTATTACCTGGCATGAAGGCACAACCCTTTAAATCCCAAGACTTGGGAGACAAAGGCAAGGAAACATCTAGGTACTCAAGGTCAGCCTGGTCTACAAAGCAAGTTTTAGGCCAGCTGGAGTTACACAGTAAGACGATGGTTTTTCTTTTTATTGGTTTTTATTGAGCTCTATATTTTTCTGAGACTATGGTTTTAAGACAAAAAACAAAAACCTAATACCATCAACAACAACAAAATCGAACCCCAATGTGGTTACACATGCTGATAACCCCAGCACTTCAGAGTATAATCAGGAGGATTATGAATTTAAGGCTGGTCTGAGCTATAGAGTGAGTTCAAGGCCAGCCCAGGCTACTCAGTGAAATCCCATCTCCAAAACAAGCAGGGCTACTGAGATGACTGAGCGGGTAAAGGCATGAACCCGAAAACCTGAGTTCAATCCCCGAGCCCCATGGTACAAGGAGAGACAGGATACCTGAAAGTTGCCCACCAATCTCCACAGGTATGCACATGTGCGTGCACATACACATACTCACAGGGAGAGACAAATCAATGTAAAAACAATCTCTGTTCTTAAAAAAGCATCCCAAAAAAATGAAATGAATAAAGGTACAGATATAGAAGGCACAGCTCGGCAGCAAAGCATCCGTTAGGCATGTGCAGAGCGCTGGTTCTGACCCCTCCTACTATGAAAGAGACTATGTATACTGCAGAAAGAAGTATTCCTATTATCAGCTTATATTTGATGTATTAGCTTAAATGTGTGAATTTAATATGTCTTCATAAACTTAAAAAAGAAACTCCATTAAAATTAATTTAACAAGAGTAAAGCAAATGTCATATAGTTATTAGTATTCAATCTAAGGTTTAATTCTCTTTAACACTTACCTTATCTGCACACATTGATACTTTAATGTCTTGCTGAGATATTTCATAATGCCGGATATTAAAAACATAATTACCAGCCAATTTCAAAATATCAGCTGAGATATACTCCAATACAGCCACAATGTAGAGGGACACATGGTAGTCCACTTTGTACCCCAAAACTTCCTGTAAAAAAAAAATAATTCAATTCCAAAACAAAAGCCCTGCCAAGTATCAGTTAAACACTTAACACTCCTACTTCAGAGCTATGTGGCTTGTTGGTGAAGGGCAAGGCCCTGAATTTAAGCTTTTCTTGATTAATGAGTGACAAAGAAGGGCCTGGCCCTATGTGGGTAGTGCTACTCCTGGGCAAGATGGTCCTGGGTTATAGTAAAACAAAAAAACAAAAAAACAAAAAAACAAAACAAAAAAAAAAACCCAAGTTGAGGAAGCTGTGGAGAACAGGCCAGTAAGCAGCATTCTGCCATAGCTTCTGTTTGAAGCTTCTGCCTTGGCTTCCCTCAGTGATGGACCATAAAGCATAAGCTGAAATAAATTCTTTTCTCCTCAAGTTATTTTTGGTTGTGGTGTTTATCACAGCAAGAGAAAACAAACTAGAATGAGGGGTTATTGAAGCTTCTACTAAAAGGTCTTCAAATCTACACACACCAATCATAGTCTACAGATTATTCTCTAGTGTCCTTTTCCAGTATACAGGATAATTTAAAAACACTCAGAGCCCTTTGCTATTACAACACTTTGAGAATCAAGGTCTACTACTCTGGAATTAACAGGAGGTAGTAGTGTAGTGGTCACTGAAAGATACCACAAAATGCCACAATGTATTATTACTATTAACTGTGTGTGTGGAGGGGAGAATATGAGCCATGGATTTCATTAGGGTACATTTATTTTTATTTCATTCTTCTCTTTGGGGGTGGGTGGACAGCAAGCTAGAGATTCAACCCAGGGTATCACTCACACAAAGCATATCACTTATATACACCCCTACTTCCTGTTTTTATTTTATACACATATTATAATGTACATAATACATATACAAACAGATTGTTAATATATATTATATATGTGTTTTATATACATATAGTTTAAATATTATTCATTATAAAGAATTCCCCCAGTATCTAATCTTTTATTACCTTCAAGGAAGGATGGATTTTGTCCACAGGTAGTAAAAGAGGATTTCTTCGTTTACGTTTCTCGATGGCAGACTGGGCATCAGCAATTGCCCATTTATCAATAGGGTGAGGAAACGTCTTTTGGACTCGTTCCTGTTCAGATCACAAGGGGCATTCAGAATCAGCAGAAGTGTTTATAAATAGGAAACTCATATAAAACTCAATCAATCAGTTTCTTTAATACAGAAAACCGCAGGGAATAGTATGTTCTGATCCCCTGAAAGAAGAAAACCCTTTTTGTTTTTAAAAAAGTCCCTAGCCATGGTGGAAAACCTATAATCCCAGCACTGAGAAGGTAGAGACAGGAAGACTACGAGTTCAAAGCCAGCCTGGGCTACACAGTGAGTGGAGGCCAGTTCAAGCTACACAGTGAGGCCCTGTGACAATAAAGATTGTCAACAGGACAATCGAGATTCTATCATATAATTTTGTCACATGAATTTTTTAAGTTTATCATGCAAGCAGTGGACAGAATAGTTCAATAGACTGCCTGTGTAACGTGAACAGATTGCCTGGAGTGGGGGGGAGGAGAGGAGAGGGAAGGGGAGGGGAGAGGAGAGGAGAGGAGAGGAGGAGAGGAGGGGAGGGGAGGGGAGGGGAG